>NC_082722.1:871041-1043089 GCF_030144855.1 Hypanus sabinus
TGCTGAAAAAACACTTCCAGCAGGGTTAGATCAGCAGAACAGGGAGGAGCCATTCAGAGACCAGCAACAGAGGCAATCCATCAGTACAAGATGCTGCTGGGCCGACATTAGATGCCTGCTACCTCACTCACTCCACTTGCCTCTGATTGTGGGATTAGTTTGCTGCCAGCCCTGGCTCTCTCATTGGGATTGTAGTTTGCTCTTTTTTTCCCTTTCAACTACCTCCTGGCTGCTCCCTGCAACACTTTTGGGTTCTTCCTCCCACAGGCAGTGGGCCAAATCCATAAATCTGAACACTGGAATAACACTCTGAATAATAAACTTAGTCTGTGAACACCTCTGTGACTCATGTGGCATGATATTACACGGAATCATGTCTCGCAAAGTGCAGGCAGAACCCTTCCATCACAGAGCAAGCTCCAAGGACCGTATTACAGCATGCTGTTTACCCCATCCTGTAGCCTGACGTGCAGAGGACCCAGCCCACCTTCACCAGACACTTGCAATTCTTGAACCTACCCTGGCCTTGAGCTCGTCTCTCAGAGACAACGTTGTGCTTTCACCACACCTTCACTAAGGCCTTAAACTGCAGCAAGCTCTCCAGCACATCTCTCACTGCTGCTCCTCAGCAACCTGAATTGCTCCCTTTCACACCAAGATCCCACTGTTCCAGGAGATATCCTGCTCCTGCCAATAAAGTCTTTCAGATTCTTGGCCACAAGTGTAGAGAACAGAACCTGCCCATTGGGGGTCCTGCCTCACTTCCCTCTCCTGTGCTACACTGCTTTTCCATTCCACAGACTTTCTTCAGCACTGTAGAAGCTTCAAGCATCACACATTGGTTGGAAAAGCAGAGAGGACAAAGTCCCTGTGTCACTTCTGCACCCCCCTGGATGGATAAGGCTCCTGACTCACTCCAGTATTCCTTTTCCTGCTCAACAACCTCCTGTCCTTACTCAAATGAAAACTACTGCCAGAAACAGAATCAAACCGACCCATCACTACTCATTTTGACCATTATGCTGTAAATCAGTTTCAGGTTCAACAAAGTGAGTGCAAGACAGAGTCTTGAGATGTCTTTACTGAAGATGTCAGATTTCTATTTCTATTGTTCCATCATTACATCCCCTAGGCAAGGGCATACTCACTGCCCCCCTTAGCTCAAAAACCCATACGCTGCCCCACTCTTCAGGTAAATACTCCATTCCCCTCCTGTTAATCTGACTGTGAAGTGCTCCCTTGGTACCATCCCTTCCACTGTGCAGTGTTCCTTCTGATCTGTATCAATATCACAGGTGTGACCCTCTGCCTGAGAGTTTAGAGGTGCTGCCACTAAACAGTGTCTAACTGAATGAAGACTGTCACTACATGGAGCAGCTCTGCTTTGGCTTGAACAGTATAGTGATTTATCATTCAGATACCTTGCCACTGGTTCCTCCCGACTCAGAGCACATCAACAAGAGATGATCAACCATGTCATGGTCATAAAGCACAAGAATGAGCACTTGGGCCCAGCTGATCAAAATGCCCATCCCCGTAAGTCCTATTTGCCTGCATTTGGCCCATATTCCTCTAATCCTTCCCTATCCAAGTGTATTTTTTTAAATGGGTGATTTTATCTGTCAATCACTTCCTCAGACAGCACACACAATGTTGGAGGAACTCAGCAGACCAGGCAACATCTATGGAAAAGAGTAAAGTCGACACTTCGAACTGAGATGTCGACTACTCTTTTCCATAGATGCTGCCTGACCTGCTGAATTCCTCCAGCATTTTGTGTGTGTTCCTTGGATTTCCAGCATCTGCAGATTTTCTCTTGTTTATAATTGACTTCCTCTGGCAGCTCATTTCATATACTGATCACTCTCTGCATGAAAATTTTGCCCCTAAAGTTCCTAATAGTAGTTCAATAGTTCCAGTTAATATCGGAGAATGTATACAATATGCATCGTGAAATTTTTACTCTCCGCAGAAATCCTCAAAACAGAAGAAAAACTACCAAAGAATGAATGACAGAAAAAAGACATGAGCCTCAAAGCACCTCCCTACCCATGTACATGCAGCAAGCAGCGTCAACCCTCCTCAAATTATCCTAGATAAAACAGCTGCATTCCCACCACCCAGCATGCCAACAATAGCAAAGCTCCCATAGAGAGACCATGGTCTACAGTCCATCAAAAACTAATTGTCCATTCCAACATTTTCAACATCCCACAGGCTTTCCCTCTCTCTCACTAACAAGAGAGGGACAGGTATCGCTCCTTTCACAGCAATAGAAAAGACAACAATCACTATTTCAATGTTACTGTCAGTCTGAAGTGTTGCTTTTTTATTTCGAGTTCCCTGACTCGAGAATTGGCAAATTGACCACTGAGTGCACAGCTGTCCAACAGCCACTCCTGCTCTCTTCAATATTCTGGCTCCCAGTATGCAACACTGGTGAGAATTTCCATCTAATGGGCTGCACAGGCTCTGCAGTGACCGAACTTCATGTCGAACCTGGACGTTCCAAAATGCGGTCAAAAAGTCAATTCCAAGAATGGTAACATGCCGTCGTGCAGAACTGCAGTATTTGAGTGCCAATGTACATCAAAGATCTAAATAGGACCCTAGCCTCCCTGAAAAGGAAAACAGAGACAGTAGAATGAAAAGAATTTAACTGTTTCACTGATGAGCTGGGAGAAGTCGCCCTCTGGTGCCATCGTTAGTTCCTCCCATCTTTTCACCAAACCTGGGAAAAAATCAAACTGCATTTGTCCTGTCTGTATCCCTCATGATTTTATAACTTTTGTAAGATCACCACTCAGACTCCTATGCACAGAAAAAAGAAGTCCTAACCTGCTCAACCTCTCCCTATAGGAAAAATCCTTAATAACTCTTTTCTGCATTCTTGTATATCTGCAACATGAACTCCCATATTCTTACACTTAATTTCCTGTCTGACCAGTGTACCTTATTCACAAGCCTGTGCCCCCACTTTCAGGGAATTATAGACAATAGACAATAGGTGCAGGAACAGGCCATTCAGCCCTTCAAGCCAGCATTGCCATTCACTGTGATTATGGCTGATCATCCACAATCAGTACCCCATTCCTGCCTTCTCCCCATATTCCTTGACTCCACTATCTTTAAGAGCTCTATCTAACTCTTTCTGGAAAGCATCCAGAGAATTGGCCTCCATTGCTTTCTGAGGCAGAATATTCCACAGATCCACCACTCTCTGGGTGAAAAAGTTTTTCCTCAACTCCGTTCTAAATGGCCTACCCCTTATTCTTAAACTGTGGCCTCTGGTTCTGGACTCCTCCAACATCGGGAATATGTCTCTTGCCTCTAGCATGTCCAATCCCTTAATAATCTTATATGTTTCAATCAGATCCCCTCTCATCCTTCTAAATTCCAGAGTATACAAGCCAGGTCGCTCCAATCTTTCAACATATGACAGTCCCGCCATTCCGGGAATTAACCTCATGAACCTACGCTGCACTCCCTCAATAGCAAGAATGCCCTTCCTCAAATTTGGAGACCAAAACTGCACACAATACTCCAGATGTGGTCTCACCAGGGCCCTGTACAACTGCAGATGGACATCTTTCCTCCTAAACTCCCCTTGATATGAAGGCCAACATGCCATTAGCTTTCTTCTCTGCCTGCTGTACCTGCATGCTTACTTTCAGTGACTGGTGAACAAGGACACCTAGATCTTCGTTGTACTTCCTCTTTTCCTAACGACACCATTCAGATAGTAATCTGCTTTCCTGTTTTTGCCACCAAAGTGGATAACCCTCACATTTATCTACATTAAACTGCATCTGCCATGCATCTGCCCACTCACCCAACCTGTCCAAGTCACCCTGCATTCTCGTAACATCCTCCTCACATTTCACACTTCTACCCAGCTTTGTGTCATCTGCAAATTTGCTAATGTTACTTTTCATCCCTTCATCTAAATCATTAATGTATATTGTAAATAGCTGTGGTCCCAGCACCGATTCTTGCAGTATCCCACTAATCACTGCCTGCCATTCTGAAAGGGACCCTTTAATCCCTACTCTTTGTTTCCTGTCTGCCAACCAATTTTCTATACATGTTAGTACCCTACCTCCAATACCCTGTGCTCTCATTTTGCCCATTAATCTCTTATGTGGGACCTTATCAAAGGCTTTCTGAAAGTCCAGGTACACTACTTCCACTGGCTCTCCCTTGTCCATTATCATAGTTACATCCTCAAAAAATTCCAGAAGATTAGTCAAGCATGATGTCCCCTTCATAAATCCATGCTGACCTGGACTGATCCTGTTACTGTTATCCAAATGTGCCGTTATTTCATTTTTTATAGTTGACTCCAGCATCTTCCCCACCACTGATGTCAGGCTAACTGGTCTATTATTCCTTGTTTTCTCTTTCCCTCCTTTCTTAAAAAGTGGAATAACATTAGCTAACTTCCAATCCACAGGAACTGATCCTGAATCTATAGAACATTGGAAAATGATTACCAATGCATCCCCGATTTCTAAAGCCTCCTCCTTAAGTACCCTGGAATGCAGACCATCAGGCCCTGGGGATTTATCAGCCTTCAATCCAATCAGTCTACCCAACACCATAATCTGCCTAATATGAATTTCCTTCAGTTCCTCTGTTACCCTAGGTCCTCTGGCCACTATTACATCTGGGAGATTGTTTGTGTCTTCCCTAGTGAAGACAGATCCAAAGTAACTGTTCAACTCGTCTGCCATTTCCTTGTTCCCGATAATAAATTCACCCGTTCCTGTCTTCAAGGGCCCAACTTTGGTCTTAACTAATTTTTTCCTCTTCACATACCTGAAGAAGCTTTTACTATCCTCCTTTATATTCTTTGCTGGCTTACCTTCGTACCTCATCTTTTCTCCCTATATTGCCTTTTTAGTTATCTTCTTTTGCTCTTTAAAATTGTCCCAATCCTCTGGCTTCCTGCTCATCTTTGCTATGTTATACTTCTTCTCTTTTATTTTTATACTGTTCTTGACTTCCCTTGTTAGCTACGGTCACCCCTTACTCATCTTAGAATCTTTATTCCTCTTTGGAATGAACTAATCCTGCACTTTCTGTATTATTCCCAGAAATACCTGCCATTGTTGTTTCACTGTCATCCCTGCTAGGGTACCTTTCCAGTCAACTTTGGCCAGCTCCTCCCTCATGGCTTCACAGTCACTTTTGTTCAACTGTAATACTGACACTTCTGATCTTCCCTTTTCCCTCTCAAGTTGTAGATTAAAACTTATCATATTATGGTCACTACCTCCTAATGGCTCCTTTAGCTCAAGTTCCCTTATCAAATCCAGTTCATTAAACAACACTAAATCTAGAATTGCCTTCTCCCTGGTAGGCTCCAGTACAAGCTGCTCTAAGCATCCATCTCAGAGGCACTCCACAAACTCCCTTTCATGGGCTCCAGTACCATTCTGATTTTCCCAGTCTACTTGCATGTTGAAATCCCCCATGACAACCTTTGCAACATGCCAATTTTAACTTTTGATTGAACTTGCACCCTATATCCAGGCTACTGTTTGGGGGCCTGTAGATAACTCCCATTAGGGTCTTTTTGCCCCTACAATTTCTCAGTTCTATCCATATTGACTCTACATCTCCTGATTCTATGTCACCCATCGCAAGGGACTGAATTTCATTCTTTACCAACAGAGCCACCCTACTCCCTCTGCCCACCTGTCTGTCCTTTTGATAGGATGTATACCCTTGAATATTCATTTCCCAGCCCTGGTCCTCTTGCAGCCATGTCTCTGTTATTCCTACAACATCGTACTTGCCAAATTTTCAACTGAGTCTCAAGCTCATCCACTTCCTGCATTTATATATAAGACTTTTAATCCATTATTCCCCTCACCTTTCACATTGATTCCTTTTGGACTTGGCCATACTCTCCAATCCCTTCCTAAGCTTTCTACCCCATTAATTCTGTTGCCTTTCTTTACTTTTCTTATTCAGTCTTTCTCTTTAACTCCATCCTTAGATTTCCAGTTCACCTCCTCCCCCCCCCACTACTTATTTAAATACACCCATATAGCAGTTGCATTATATAACTGAAATCAAGACTGCTCTTCTACTTTGTATAGCAGTTCCCCAGGGCCCTGTGAAAGTCCTATCTGAATTTGACTTTCTAAAATGCAACATCTTGCATGTACCTCGATTAAATGCCAAGCCATTCCTTGACTCACTTAGCACACACAAAATGCTGGTGGAAAACAGCAGGCCAGGCAGCATCTATAAGGAGAAGCACTGTCGACGTTTCAGGTCGAGACCCTCCACCCACAAAGATTCAACATTCTCCAACCATATGCCATCTCTTTCTAAAAATGTAATTCCATCTCTTACCAATAATGCCAAACCATTGCCTATGCCTTCCTGCCTCTCCTTTCGATACAAAGAATGTCCTTTGATGTTAAGCTCTCCACTATGACCCTCTTTCAGTCATGACTCATTGATACATACCAATCTCTAATTGCGCCACAAGTTCGTCCATCTCGTTGTGAATGCTAGGCACACTTAAATACAGCACATCCAGTCTGGCATTCTTCACCTTTTTTGAATTTTGCCTCTGTGGTACAATTTAACTCTTTGCTCTGTCTCCATTTGTACCCAATCATTGGCTTGTCCCCCCATGAACGTAGCATACATGTTACACAAACACCTATGTCAGAATGCTGTTCATTGACTATAGCTCAGCAATTAATACCATCATTCCCACAATCCTGACCGAGAAGTTGCAGAACCTGGGCCATTGTACCTCCCTCTGTAATTGGATCCTCGACTTCCTAACTGGAAGACCACAATCTGTGCAGATTGGTGATAACATATTGTATTCGCTGATGATCAACACTGGCACACCTCAGGGGTGTGTGCTTAGCCCATTGCTCTGCTCTGTATACACGTGACTGTGTGGCTAGACATAGCTCAAACACCATCTACAAATTTGCTGATGATACAACCATTGTGGTACAATCTCAGCTAGTGACAAGAGGGCGTACAGCGGTGAGATATGCCAACTAGTGGAATGGTGCCGCAGCAACAACCTGGCACTCAATGTCAGTAAGACAAAAGAGCTGATTGTGGACTTCAGGAAGGGTAAGACGAAGGAACACGTACCAATCCTCAAAGAGGGATCAGAAGTGGAGAGAGTAAGCAACTTCAAGTTCCTGGGTGTCAAGATCTCTGAGGATCTAACCTGGTCCCAATACATTAATGTAGTTATAAAGAAAGGCAAGACAGTGGCTATATTTTATTAGGAGTTTGAAGTGATTTGGCAAGCAATTTGCAGAAGTGGACTGAGAAGTGGCAGATGGAGTTCAACCCGGAGAAGTGTGAGGTGGTACACTTTGGAAGGACAAACTCCAAGGCAGAGTACAAAGTAAATGGCAGGATACTTGGAAGTGTGGAGGAGCAGAGGGATCTGAGGGTTCAAGTCCACAGATCCCTGAAAGTTGCCTCACAGGTAGATAGGGTAGTTAAGAAAGCTTATGGGGTGTTAGCTTTCATAAGTCGAGGGATAGAGTTTAAGAGTTGCGGGGTAATGATGCAGCTCTATAAAACTCTGGTTAAGCCATCCTTGGAGTACTGTTCCAATTCTGGTCGCCTCACTATAGGAAGGATGTGAAAGCATTGGAAAGGGTACAGAGGAGATTTACCAGGATGCCGCCTGGTTTAGAGAGTATGGATTATGATCAGAGATCAAGGGAGCTGGGGCTTTACTCTTTGGAGAGAAGGAGGATGAGAGGAGATGTGATAGAGGTATACAAGATATTAAGAGGAATAGGTAGAGTGGACAGCTTGTGCCTCTTCCCCAGGGCACCACTGCTCAATGCAAGAGGACATGGCTTTAAGGTAAGGGGAGGAAAGTTCAAGGGGGATATTAGAGGAAGGTTGTTTACTCAGAGAGTGGTTGGTGCTTGGAATGCACTGCCTGAGTAAGAGACTACTATACAGGTATATGGAGGAATTTAAGGTGGGGGGGGGGGGTTATATGGGAGGCAGGGTTTAAGGGTCGGCACAACATTGTGGGCCAAAGGGCCTGTACTGTGCTGTATTGTTCTATGTTCTGTCAACAAATACACTGAAAAACTTCTATAGTTGTACAGTGGACAGCATTTTGACAGGCTGCATCACTGTCTGGTATGGAGGGGCTACTGCACAGGACCAAAAGAAGCTGCAGAAGGTTATAAATCTAGTCAGCTCCATCTTGGGCACTAGCCGACAAAGTACCCAGGACATCTTTAGGGAGCAGTGTCTCAAAAATGCAGCGTCCATTATTAAAGACCTCTGGCACCCAGGACACGCTCTTTTCTCACTGTTACCATCAGGTAGGAGATACAGAAGCCTGAAGGCACACACTCAGCAATTCAGGAACAGTTTCTTCCCCTCTGCCATCCAATTCCTGAATAGACTTTGAAGCTTTGGACACTGTTACGTATTCAGGCAACAATAAATATATGAGTTCGGCAAGGGTTTCTTATAACAAACAACACGTTTATTAAACACAGAAAACAAACCCCCCAAAAGTAAACAAACACTACCGTAACCGGAAACAGCTGCTGAGCGGCTGTTCAAACCGTTCGTAAAGTGATATTCCCAAAACAGTTCTTTGAAGTGATATTCCAAAACAGTTCTTAAAGTGATATTCCAAAACAGTTCTTAAAGTGATATTCCAAAACAGTTCTTAAAGTGATATTGCCAAAAGTTCGATATGCTCACAGTCCATTTAAAAGGAGAGACTTTACAGGACGATTTAAATTCTCTTTCACGTCGCTTGCTTCGATTCCCGACGTCGAAATTCCCACGAAGAATTTACGAAACAGAACGGCTTAAAGGCACTGACCTTTCCTTCTCCACTACCTTCAATCCTTTCTAGGTAAACCTAGGGATTAACACGAAGATAGTCAACGAAATCCTTCCAAATAAGGATCAAACAAAGGTCACCCCCGTTTCACCGTAGAAAGCGATTCTCCTCGATCTTTAACTTCCAACCTTGAATCTTCACTCTCCTCTAATTCTCAAACTAACAGAATCATAAAGAACCTGTTGGCATTAACCTTTTAAACTTTAGGCATTAAATAAAAACTTCATCCTTCAACTAAACTGCGTCATCACTTCAAACACGCAGTGGCATGAAGTCAACTTGGCAAATCCAGCCACGAACTGCCCCTCCTCACAGGGTGGGGTCTACCTTTTATAACCTGTAAAAAACCCATCACATGATCTCTACTGGCGGGAAAATGACGTCATTCCACCATCACAAGACCATCACCTCAAGTCCAGTACAGCTTCAACCCCAGTCACATGACAAGGGCTCCACTGTCATGTGTCACGAGTACGTAACACCTCCCTCCAAAAAAAACATTTTTGGTCTGACAAGAACAAAAATTTTTAACAATTGCTTACAAGAAAAACAAAGGTATAAATTTTATAACATATACAATCCACAACACCATCATATAACAGCTTATAACTCACAATACAGTAGGAGTGTTACAATTGAAAAAAAAACCACTCCATAAAAAAAATTACAGTGTACATTCAACATCGAGATAGACAATCAGCAACCACATTATCTTTACCTTTAATATGAGTTATCACAATATTGTACACTTGTAACATCAAACTCCTTCATCTGTTGTCTCTGCTCTAACTGTAAATGTGCTAATTTTTCATCAATATTTTCCAGAATGGTTGAATTTGGTAACCCAACAGAAACAATGTTGGATTTAGAATGAAAGTCAGATGAATCATCTATCATGTTCCTAGTTAAATCAAACTCATTCTCACTAACCACAACAGTCACAGTATCAGATTGTTTCTCAAAATATGGTTTCAACATATTTATATGGCAAAGTTGTGTTGACCTTCTACGATCTGGAGTTTTTACCACGTAATCCACATCATTAATTTTAGACACAATTTCATAAGGACCATGAAATCTAGCTTGTAAAGGATTTGTCTGCACTGGGAAAAGAACCAACACCTTATCTCCAGGCTTAAACATCCTCATCCTAGCATCTTTATCATACCAAGTCTTCATTTTCTCCTGAGCCAACTTTAAATTTTCCCTAGCTAAACTACAAGCTTTATGTAACCTGTCCTTAAATTTCAACACATAGTCCAACAAATTAGTATGTACTTCCTTATTAATCCACTGTTCTTTCAACAAAGCTAAAGGTCCTCTAACTCTATGCCCAAACACAAGTTCAAATGGACTAAAACCTAAAGATTCCTGTACCGATTCCCTTACTGCAAATAAAAGTAAGTTTATACCCTCATTCCAGTCACTTTCATTTTCCACACAAAATGTCCTAATCATATTCTTGAGGGTAGAATGAAACCTCTCCAAGGCACCCTGCGATTCTGGATGGTATGCAGACGAAGTGATTTGCTTAGCTCCCAATTTATAAACAATCTGTTGAAACAATCCAGACATAAAATTACTGCCTTGATCAGTTTGTATCTCCTTAGGTAATCCAAAATAAGTAAAAAAATTTATAAGGGCCTTTGTCACAGTCTTAGCTTTTATATTCCTAAGTGGCACTGCCTCTGGAAACCTAGAAGAAGTACACATGATAGTCAACAAATACTGATAACCAGTTTTTGTCTTTGGTAATGGACCAACACAATCTACAATAACTTTAGAAAATGGTTCACCAAATGCTGGGATAGGTTGTAATGGAGCTACTGGTGTAACCTGATTTGGTTTACCCGCAATTTGACAAGTATGGCACGTTTTACAAAACATCGCCACATCTTTTCTTAGACCAGGCCAGTAAAAATGTTTTAAAATCTTGTCCACAGTTTTCCTTACCCCTTGATGTCCACCTAAAGGCACACTATGAGCTAAAGTCAAAATCTCATTTCGATAAGCTTTTGGAACAACTACTTGGTAAACAACATTCCAATCCTCACTTGCAGGAATTGTAGGCGATCTCCACTTCCTCATCAACACTCCTTTTTCCAAGTAATATCCTACTGGCACCTTATCAATTTCACTATCTAGTAAAACCTGCTCTTTTAATTTTATAATCTCAGAGTCTCTATTCTGCTCTGCTATCATCTCCTTCCTAGACAAAGATAAATCTTTATAGTCAGACTTACTCCCAGAATCTTGTTCAAATAACGAAGATAAGAAAGTCTCTGACACATCCTCAAAACTCGAATCCTGAGTTGAACAGTCCTGAATAACAACCTCATTCTGCGCATCAATCTTTTTAGCCATAGCTCTAGTCACAACACAGGAAGAATCTGTGTTAGAATTCAACTCTGGTTCCTCTGACTCCATTGTCAAATTCACTTCAGGAAAAACTTGTCCACCTGCCAAGTCATTACCTAACAATAAAGAAATACCATTCCCAGGTAAGCTATGCTGTAATCCTACTTTAACAAATCCAGTAACTAACCCTGACTTTAAATTTACTTTATGTAAATGTACAGGCATAAAATCACTTCCAACACCTCTTATGTAATTTACCTCACCAGTATCAGACTCTTCATTAAACTTCAACACACTGTCTAACATCAGTGATTGCGAAGCACCAGTATCCCTAAGGATTTTTATTGGCACCAAAGTAGATCCTTCCTTCAAGGATACAAACCCTTCAGTTATAAAATGATCATATCCCTTTCTAACTTGGTCAGACTCTAACAAAGCCTCATTTGTTTTTATCAAACCCTGTAACTTTACAGGTGCTTCAGTATGTTGCACACAAGCATCTGGAACTGCTTCCTTCTCTTTCTTTTTCAATTTGAAACAGTTAGCTATTACATGGCCAGGCTTCTTACAATAGTTACAAGTAAGACCAAACTGTCTTTCCTTCACAGGCTTTCCTTTCTCATTAACTTTCTCATTAACCTCCGATTTAATTTCAGATTTACCTGGAGTCTCCATGTTATTTTTCCTCTTAAAAATTCTGCCCTGAGGAAATTTGTTCTTGTGGATCAAAACATACTCATCAGCTAATCTAGCACAGTCCTGCAATTTATCAGTATCCTTCTCATTTAAGTAAGTCCTTACTTCAACAGGAATGCTTCTTTTAAATTCCTCCATTAAAATCAGCTCTCTCAATGTATCATAGTCCCCATTTACATTTTTAGAAGAAACCCATCTCTCAAAACACATAGCTTTATCATAGGCAAATTCCACATAAGTTTTTTCCACAGACTTTTTCAAACTTCTGAATCTTTCCCTATAAGCTTCTGGGACTAACTCATATGCGTTTAAAATATGACTCTTTACAATATCATAATCAAGAGCTTGTGCAGCTGTTAAAGCTGTGTAAACTTGTTGTGCTTTGCCTTTAATTACACTTTGTAACAACACTGACCATTTATCTTTCGGCCACTCTGACATCAGAGCAATAGTTTCAAAATGTTGAAAATACCTTTCCACTTCTGTTTCACTAAATGGAGGGACCAATTTAATTTCTTGACTAGCAACAAACGTTTTTTTAGAACCAGAAGACTGATTTCCAAACTTTAATTCCTCCATTGCATATGCAAATTCTCTCTTCTTTTGTTCTATCTCCAATTTACACCTCTCCAATTTCATTTGTTCGATTTGCAACTGCATCTCCAGATTACTTATTTGAAACGACTCTAAAATCGATTCATCAAAAACACCCGAATCCACATAGTGTGACGCGATTTTCCTCTGTATCACAGCCTTAGTAGTAGTCTGCAAAATACCTTTAAGTCGCAATCTACTAGCTATCTCAAACACCTCAGTTTTTTCTCGCCTTCGCCAACACCTCTGCAGCTGGCGAAGCCAGAAACTCATCAATATTCATTGCTGCCGAATACCACAACAAGCCAAACAAAAGAACCGAGTAATCCCCGTTTCCAAAACACCGATTTAAAAGTCAGCAAGCATTTAAACTCAAAAAATTCAATCCCGACGCAGCCCCCATATTTAATGTTACGTATTCAGGCAACAATAAATATATGAGTTCGGCAAGGGTTTCTTATAACAAACAACACGTTTATTAAACACAGAAAACAAACCCCCCAAAAGTAAACAAACACTACCGTAACCGGAAACAGCTGCTGAGCGGCTGTTCAAACCGTTCGTAAAGTGATATTCCAAAACAGTTCTTTAAAGTGATATTCCAAAACAGTTCTTAAAGTGATATTCCAAAACAGTTCTTAAAGTGATATTCCAAAACAGTTCTTAAAGTGATATTCCAAAACAGTTCTTAAAGTGATATTCCAAAACAGTTCTTAAAGTGATATTCCAAAACAGTTCTTAAAGTGATATTCCAAAACAGTTCTTAAAGTGATATTCCAAAACAGTTCTTAAAGTGATATTCCAAAACAGTTCTTAAAGTGATATTCCAAAACAGTTCTTAAAGTGATATTCCAAAACAGTTCTTAAAGTGATATTCCAAAACAGTTCTTAAAGTGATATTGCCAAAAGTTCGATATGCTCACAGTCCATTTAAAAGGAGAGACTTTACAGGACGATTTAAATTCTCTTTCACGTCGCTTGCTTCGATTCCCGACGTCGAAATTCCCACGAAGAATTTACGAAACAGAACGGCTTAAAGGCACTGACCTTTCCTTCTCCACTACCTTCAATCCTTTCTAGGTAAACCTAGGGATTAACACGAAGATAGTCAACGAAATCCTTCCAAATAAGGATCAAACAAAGGTCACCCCCGTTTCACCGTAGAAAGCGATTCTCCTCGATCTTTAACTTCCAACCTTGAATCTTCACTCTCCTCTAATTCTCAAACTAACAGAATCATAAAGAACCTGTTGGCATTAACTTTTTAAACTTTAGGCATTAAATAAAAACTTCATCCTTCAACTAAACTGCGTCATCACTTCAAACACGCAGTGGCATGAAGTCAACTTGGCAAATCCAGCCACGAACTGCCCCTCCTCACAGGGTGGGGTCTACCTTTTATAACCTGTAAAAAACCCATCACATGATCTCTACTGGCGGGAAAATGACGTCATTCCACCATCACAAGACCATCACCTCAAGTCCAGTACAGCTTCAACCCCAGTCACATGACAAGGGCTCCACTGTCATGTGTCACGAGTACGTAACAACACTAACTCACTTTTTAAATACGGTATTTCTGTTTTGCACATTTTTAATCATCTATTCAATATATGTAATTGAGTTACTTGTTTATTTATTATGATGTTTTACTTTATTTATTATTATTATTATTGCTCTCTCTGCTAGATTATGTATTGCATTGAACTGCTGCTGCTAAATTAACAAATTTCATGTCACATGCTGGTGATAATAAACCTGATTCTGATCTACTTGCAAACCTGCTGGCTTATCCTGTGCTCTGTCATACTGGTTCCTATTCCCCTGCCATACTACAAACAAGAGAAAATCTGCAGGTGCTGGAAATCCAAGCAACACACACAAAATGCTGGAGGAACTCAACAGGCAGGCAGCATCAATGGAAAGTCCAGGCAACATTTTAGGCCGAGACCCTTAGCTGTCTCTTTTCTATAGATGCTGCCTGGCCTGCTGAGTTCCTCCAGCATTTTGCATGTGTCCCCTGCCATATTAGTTTAAACCACTCTCAACAGCTCTTGTAAACCTGCCCACAAGAATATTGGTCCCCCCTCGAATTTAGCCTATCCTTTTTGTACAGGTCACACCTGCCCCAGCAGAGGTCCCAATTATCCAGAAATTGGAATCCCTGCCCTCGCTCCAATTATTCAGCTACACATTTATCTGCCACCTCATCCTATCCTTACTGTCACGTGGCATATACAGCATTTCTGAGATTACTACACATGAGATCCTGCTCCTCAGCTTTTTTCCTAACTCCCTGTATTCTGTTTTCAGGATCTCCTCCCTTTTTCTACCTCTTTTCAGGATAACATTGCAGACCCTGGCACCTAGGAGGCAAACTACCATCCATGCTTCTTTATCACATCCGCAGAATCACCCATTTGTCCCCCTAACTATAAAGTGCTCTATTAGTTCCGCCATCCTCTTCAGTTTCCTAACCTTCTGAGTAACAGAGCCAGACTCAGTGCCAGAACATAGCCACTGATGCTTCCCCCAGGTAGATCACACCCCCCCCCCCAACAAACAGCATTCAAAATGGAGTACTTGATGTTGAAGGGGACAGTCACAGAGGTCCAAAGGTCACCGAGCTGCAGCTCCAGTTCCATAATATGGTCTTTAAGGAGCTGCATATCGATCAACCTGGCACAGATGTGGCCATTGGGGAAGCTGGTATTCTCCCAGAAATCCCACTTCTGATACCCAGTACAGAACACTGGCCCTGTAGACATACCCCCTTTTCTCTCAAGAGTTATATAAGAAAAAGGAAAACAGAAATAAGGAATGAATTTACCTACTTACCTTGCCTCTATTTGCTCTTGCCTCTTAAGCCAAAGCCTTACTAGTCTGACTCAGACCACATCGATAATGACCATTCCACTAGACAGTACCCCTCTTTTATGAAAACTGAGTTACTAGAGTTCTTCACCAGATTTATGCGGGAATGCTCCTACTGCACCTGCACCATACTCCAATCAAATGATTTGGCCTCTACAGCCATCAGTGGCAAAGAATTCCACAGATTCACCACTCTCTGACTAAAGAAATTCCTCTTCACCTCCATTCTAAAAGGGTGCCTCTCTATTCTGAGGATGTACCCTCTGATCCAGACTCTCCCACCATAGGAAACAAACTCTCCACCCTATCAACGCATCTCAGCATTCAATAGGTTTCAATGAGGTCACCACTCATTCTTATAAATTGCATTGAGTACAGGCCCAGAGCAATCAAATGCTGTTCATATGACAAGCTTTCAAACCCAGAATCATTTCTGTCAACCTCCTTTGAATGCTGTTCAATGTCAGCACATCCTTTCTTAGATAAGGGGCCCAAAATGGCTCACAGTACCTCAAGTGAGGCCTCACCAGTGCTTTATAAAGCTCCCTTTATTCCCACTCTTTGCCTCCTGCCATTCAGCCACTACTTTATCCATGCTAATGTCTTTCCAATAATACCATGGGCAAAGTGTGGCACTTTGTCAAAAATCTTCTGAAAATCCAGGTGCACAGCATCTACCCATTCCCTTTTGTTTATCCTGCTTGTTACTTCTTAAAAGAATATTCCAACAGATTTGTTAGCAACAGTTTCCCTTGAGGAAAACATGCCAATTACAGCATATTTTATCATGTGCCTTTTGTAGTTGCTCCCTCTATTGTGTTATTTTTAAAGCTTCCCACTAATTTTTGTTATTATATGCTTTCTTTTTGGCTTTTGTGTTCACTTTGACTTCTTGTCAGTCACAGTTGTGCCATCTTGCCTTCAGAATACTTCTTCCTCTTTGGTACGTATATATCCTGAGCTTTCCAAATTCCTTCCAGAAGTTCCAGCCATTGCTGTCTGCCATCATCTGTCTTTTTCCACTCAGTTTTGGCCAGCTCTTCCCTCATGTCTCTGTAATTCCTTTTACTCCACTGTAATACTGATACATGTCTTTAGCTTCTCCTTCTCAGATCACCAGGTGAGTTCTATCATATTATGATCACTTGCCTCTAAGGGATCATTTACCTTATGCTCTCCAATCAATTACATTTCATTGCACAACACCCAATCCAGAATAGCTGATCCCCTTAGTGCAGGGGTCGGCAACCCGCGGCTCTTTCATCTCCGTGCTGCGGCTCCCAGTGGTTTGTTAGTTTTTGAAATGTAATTCAAAATTTGAAGATTATGGTGATCTTGTACAATCTATATAAAACGTTGTGGAGACCCCATTTCCTGGCACATCCGAACCAGCTCACAATTAGCCACCGTTCCGGCTAAGGGAGATAGCCTACGGGGGTTTGTGAGTACATGTCTTTTGGAGCATCCGCGCCCACGGGGACGGGTTGAGGGAGGCTTTAAAGCAAGGCTGTTTAGTTCGAATAAAGTTATCTTTGACTGCAGTGTCATTATTTTAGCGCTGCGTGTAGCACACCGCTACAACGTGTTTTTTTATCGCTATTGATATACATCACCACTGCCAATGCCTATGCCTGACACCCGCCAGTGCGCGCTTTCTTTTAATTCTTCGATCCAAGGTAGGCTAACTATGGAGTAACCTTCAACAAAACTTTTTTTCGGAGTTCAAAATGTTTTTGTTGCATGCAGAAATGTAATTTCGTTTTCTCTGCAGGAGTTCATCAATTTTATAAATGCAACACATTATAGTTTGTTTATACATAGCATAAAGGCAAAAAAAAACATTGTATGCAGTGTTATTTCATTTTAAATGTCAAACAGGTTTTGTGGCTCCCAGTGTTTTCTTTTCTGTGGGAAATGGGTCCACATTGGCTTTCAGTGGTAAACGTTGCCGACCCCTGCCTTAGTGGGTTCAACCATGAGCTGCTCTAAAAAGCCATCTTATAAGCATGTTAGAAATTCCTTCTTGTGATCTAGCACCAACCTCATTTTCCCAATCTACCTGAAATTGAAATCCCCAATTTCTAGCTCACGTTATATTTTTAGACTACATTCTTACTATTGCTTGGGTATACAACTCCCATCAAGATCTTTTTATCCTTGCAGTTCCCTAGCTCCACTCATAATGATTTAACATCTTCCAACCTTATGTCACTTCTAATGATTTGATTTCATTTTTTTTAACCAACAAAGCCACACCACTCCCTCTGCCTAACTGCCTGTTCTTGCTATACAATGTGTATCCTTGGACCTTAACCTCCCTGCTAAAATCTTTCAGCCACAGTTCAGTGTCCACATCATACACGGCCATCTGTAACTGCTACAAGTTCATCTATCTTATTCCATACACTGCACATTGTCCTGTATTCATTCTTTTTGTCTGCCTTCTACATTGCAACTCATCCTGTTGATTGCAATTTTGCCCAATCATCAGCCTCTCCTTGCTAGCAGTTTGTCAACCAACTACCTCATCCTCAGTACTAACACTCCAGTTCCCATCCCCCTGCCAAATTAGTTTAATCTCTCTGAAAACAACTCTAGTAAATCTGCCCACAAAGATATGTATCAATGCTCTGCCTAACTGATCAATATCTAGCTGTAGCTTCCTCACACTCACACCATTTTCATGTTTTACATCCAAACAAGAGTCTTAGCACTGATCCCGGTGCGGGACCATTGCTCACAGATTTCCAGACAGGATGGCATCCTTCCAATATACTCTGCCTCTTATCACTGAGCTAATCCTAGATCCAATTTGCTGGCTCACCTTAGACCTTGTGTGCCTTAACTTTCTGGATGAGCCAAACATGCAGGACCTTGCTGAACTCCACATATTTAAAATCCTGTCTTCAATATTGTTCGTTTGTTAAGTGCAATGACATGTGATCATGATCTTTCCATGACCATGATTGTTCTTAGCAAATTTTTGTACAGAAGTTGTTTGCCATTACCTTCTTCTGGATAGTACCTTTATAAGACAGATGGCCCCAGCCATTATCAATACTCTTCAGAGATTGTCTGCCTGTGTAATTGGTTGCACAACCAAGACTTTTGATAATGTACCAGCTGCTAATATGACCATCCACTACTTGCTCCCATAGCTTCACATGATTAGGGGGTGGGGGAGAAGCGCAGTTAAACAGGTGCTATACTTTGCCCAACAGTGACCTCCTGGCTAGCAGAGGGAAGGAATGCCTTTTGTAGAAATGTATCTCCACCCTGCCACCCCATATATTCTATAAATAAGTGAGACAGGATTTCTCATACACAAAGCCACACTGACTAACCCTGGTCAGTCCTATCTTTCCAAATGAACTTAACTCCTGTCCCTTAAGAACTTTCTTCCATAATAATCCAACCACTAAGACGTAGCTCACTGGCTAAATGTCTGAGTTATTCCTGTTATCCTTCTTAAATAAAGCTCACCCTTCAGTCTTCTGCTCCCTCATTTCTGGCTATAAAAGCTGCAAAAATCTCCATCAGGGCCCCAGCTATCATTATTATAGCATTCTGGGACAGATTTCATTGTACACTGGGCGGACTTTCTCTACCATTATATGTTCCAAAACCTTTGCAGACTCATTCCAGCCCATCCTATCAAAATAGCCATTCACTATCCTCCATGTCCTTTTGTTGGTGAAGATAAATGAGAAGTGTTTCTGGATTAACATTGTGTTTAACTTGAAACAAAAACTGAGGGTCACCTTCATTCTAATTCCTGCTGGTCTTGAGCCAACACTTAAAGGGAATTATGACAACTGTGAGGAAGTCATGCAGTAGTTGTTAAATGTGAGCCAGTGTTTAAGCTAAACCTTGTGATTGGCCAAAGTCCAGAGCCCACACTTCCAAAGACTGTTCACTTTATTAAGAAAATAGGAGATATTTGACTGAAGCATTCATAGAATTCTTATTCGAGTTCCATCTTGTTCCTGTGCCAAACCAACTACAAGTTGCAAATAACAAACAAGAGAAAGTACTACACCTGCCCCTGCACCCTCCTTCCTCACCCTGCACCCTCCTTCCGTTCAGGGTCCCAAACGGTCCTTCCAGGTGAGGCAACTCTTCATCTATGGGTCTGTTGCAGTCATATACTGTGTCTGGTGCTCCCGGTGAGTATATCAGTGAGTCCCAACATAGACATGAAGACTGCTTTGCCGAGCATCTACTCTCCATCTGCTAGAACAAGGAGGATCCCCCAGTGGCCACCCATTTTAATTCCACTTCCCATTCTGATGTGTCCATCCATGGCCTCTTCCACTGTTGGGATCATTTGCAGGAACAACGCCTTATACTCCATTTAGGTAGCCTTCAACCTGATGGCATGAACACCAAATTCTCAAACTTTGCTTCATCCCTCCCCCTCCAGTTTCACCTATCACCTGGCATTTCTCTCTTCCCTCCCCCCACCTTTCAAATCTACTCCTCAGCATTTTTTCTCCAGTCCTGCCAAAGAGTTTCGGCCTGAAACGTTAACTCTTTTTCCATAGGTGATACCTGGCCTGCTGAGTTCCTCCAGCATTTTGTGTGTGTTATACAAGTTGCAAGAGTCAAGAGGTGTGACTGAATCCTTCCAACCCTGTCTGTACAAATTCTCCCTTCAAAACGAAATGTGGTGATTGTTTCATGAATTCCAAGCAGCTGTTGTGCCAGTGTAGCTTCTGTTATTGGGATGAGGGGTGCAGTGATCAGACTCAGACCCTTCAGAGTGGAAGATCAGGCAAAAGTGAAGCTGATAAATTCTCAGTAGCATACATAGTGAACAAAGTGCTGAGCATATTCATAGCAAATACTTTGGAGAAAATCATGACATAGACCAGGAGGGAATGGGTGGCGCAGCAGTTAGCATAACGCTACTACAGCACCAACTGAAAGATTGGAGTTCAATTCCCACAACTGTCTATAAGAAGTTTGTACATTCTCCCTGTGACTGCATGTGTTTCCTTCAGGTGCTCCAGTTTTCCCCCATGTTCCCAAAGACATATGGTTAAAATTATTTAGTTGCAGGCATGCTATACTGTCGTTGGAAGCCAGGCGACATTTGCTGGCTTCCCACCACAATCCCCGGACTATGTTGGTCATTGACACAAAATGACACATTTCACTGTATTTTTCAATGTACGTGAGACAAATAAAGCTAATCTTTAAACCTAAATTGTGGAAACATCATGCCGATCCCTTTGTCATGGGAGACAAGTGGTGGAACTAGCAAGGCATTCACATTCTCTCCTCCAGCAGAAGAACAGTAAGGAATAAATGACCATTTATTTCCCCACCCCAATAAACCCCCAAATTAAGATCACAATAAACCTAATCTACTCGCAGTGAGACAATAATTTCTGTCTGACTGCATCAAGTCCAAAGCTTCACTGATTTGGTTGAGGTGAGAACAAAACCCAACAGTTCTGATGGATGGAAGAGATTCACCCTGATGGGTAGACATTCAGCAACGGATCCATCAAAGCCTTCTTTGAACACATCAGGCATCACTGAGAGTCTTGTTTGACAGCAGGATTTGTTCACCAGGCTTGAATGCAGGCATCCCCATGTATGGACAACTCGCACATCGAAATGCATCGCCCAGATAACACTGCAAAATCAAGTAACAATGTTAGAGCTCTCCTCTTTCCTAATGGACGGTGTATGCAAAGAACGCCACATGCAGTGAGGCCCTCGGGCAGCTCTCCCAGTGTAGAGTGCCCTCTTGCTTCAAATTAACCACCATTATCACTGTACCAAAAAAAGACCAAAGTAACAACTGGCATCCTGTCGCACTCACCTCAATAATAAGCAACTGCTTTTAAAGGCTGGTCAAGGATTACATCTGCAACTTGTTACCGTCCAAACTGGACCCCCTACAATTCGCCAAACGACACAACTGATCAACAGATGACGCAATAGCCAATGCTCTACATACCATCCTTATACATCTGGAGAAGAAGGATGTCTATGTGAGAATGCTGTTCTTGGACTACAGTTCAGCATTCAACGCCATGGTTCCATCCAGGCTTGATAAGCTCAGAGACTTTGGCCTTGATCCTGCCTTGTGCAGCTGGATCCTGGACCTCCTGTCAGATCGCCAGAAGGTTGTATGAGTGGGCTCTCTCATCTCCAACCCTCTGACTCTCAATACAGAAGCCTCTCAAGGCTGTGTACTGAGCCTCCTCCTTTACTCCCTACATACACACAGCTCCAATCTGCTAATTAAATTTGCCAAGGACACTACATTGATTGGCCTTATCTCAAACAATAACAAGGTGGCCTACAGGGAAGAAGTTATCTCTCTGACACAGTAGTGTCAAGAAAACAACTTCTCTCTCAATGTTGCAAAAACAAAAGAGCTGATTGTGGATGACAAGAGGAGTGGAGACGGGCTAACCCCTATTGACATCAATGGATCTGCGGTTGAGAGGGTAAACAGCTTCAAGTTCCTCGGCATCCACATCACGTGGTCTGTACACACTAGCTGTGTGGTGAAAAAGGCACAACAACACCTCTTTCATCTCAGACGGTTAAGGAAGTTTGGTATGGGCCCCCAAAATCCTAAGAACTTATGGGACCTGCTCCGACGGGATGGTTTGCACATGAACTGGAAGGGGACCAACATCCTTGCGGGTAGGTTAACTAGTGCTGCTCCAAGAGGTTTAAACTAGATTTGCAGGGGGAGGGGAACCAGAGTGTTAGAGCAGATGATGAGGTGGAGGAGGATAAAGGTCATGTGAGGACTGCTTGTGTGGACAGAAATCAAAGATTTGTATGTGATAGAAATGTTCCCAGATGCCAAACTGTACAGACTGGGGAAGAGGCATCTGGCTCTCAAATAGAGAAAGATAGGAGACAGCGTGAGGGAGGATAGGCAGGTGATAGAGAAGGGACACGCTCAGACCGAAGATTTGGGATGTCTCTATTTTAACGCAAGGAATGTTGTGAACAAAGCAAATGAGCTTAGAGCGTGGATCAGTATTTGGAGATGTGATGTGGTGGCCGTTACAGATACTTGGATGGCTCAGGGACAGGAATGGTTACTTCATGTGCTGGGTTTTATATATGTTTTAGAAAGGACAGGAACTGAGGCAAAAGAGGTGGGTGCGTGGCACTGTTGATCAGATATAGTGTCAAGGCTGCAGAAAAGATGGACATCATGGAAGGATTGTCTACGAGTCTCTTTGGGTGGAGATTAGGAACAGGAAGGGGTAAATAACTTTACTGGGTGTTTTTTTATAGGCCGCCCAATAGTAACAGGGATATCAAGGAGCAGATAGGAAAACAGATCCTGGAAAGGTGTAATAATACGAGTTGTCATGATGGGAGATAATAATTTCCCAAATATAGATTGGCATCTCCCTACAGCAAAGGGTTTAGATGGGGTGGAGTTTGTTAGGTGTGTTCAGGAAGGTTTCTTGACACAATATGTAGATAAGCCTACAAGAGGAGAGACTGTATTGAATTTGGTATAGGGAAATGAACCTGGTCAGGTGTCATATCTCTCAGTGGGAGAGCATTTTGGAGATAGTGATCATAATTCTATCTCCTTTACCATAGCATTGGAGAGAGATAGGAACAGTCAAGTTAGAAAAGCATTTAATTGGAGTAAGGGGAATTATGAAGCTATCAGGCAGGAAATTGGAAACTTAAGTTGGAAACAGATGTTCTCAAGGAAAAGTACTGAAGAAATGTGGCAAATGTTCATGGAATATTTGTGTGAATTTCTGCATAGGTACATTCCAATAAGACAGCAAAGTTATGGTAGGGTGCAGGAACTGTGGTGAACAAAGGCTGTAATAAATTTTGTCAAGGAAAAAAGCTTACAGAAGGTTCAGAGAGCTAGGTAATGTTAGAGATCTAGAAGATTATAAGGCTAACAGGAAGGAGCTTAAGAAGGAAATTAGGAGAGCCAGAAGGGGCAATGAAAAGGCCTTGGCAGGCAGGATTAAGGAAAACCCCAAGGCATTCTACAAGTATGTGAAGAGCAGGAGGATAGCCGTGAAAGAATAGGACCTATCAAATGTGATGGTGGGAAAGTGTGTATGGAACCAGAGGACATAGCAGAGGTACTTAATGAATACTTTACTTCAGTATTCATTATGGAAAAAGCTCTTGGTGATTGTGGTAATGACTTGCAGCAGATTCAAAAGCTTGAGCATGTAGATGTTAAGAAAGAGGATGTCCTGGAGCTTTTGGAAAGCATCAAGTTGGATAAGTCGCCGGGCCCGGAGAAGATGTATCCCAGGCTACTGTGGGAGGCGAGGGAGGAGATTGCCGAGCCTCCAGCGATAATCTTTGCATCATCAATATGGACGGGAGAGGTTCCAGAGGATTAGAGGGTTGCAAATGTTGTTCCTTTATTCAAGAATGGGAGTAGAGATAGACCAGGAAATTACAGACCAGTGAGTCTTACCTCAGTGGTGGGTAAGTTGATGGAGAAGATCCTGAGAAGCAGTCCTTATAAACATTTGGAGAGGTATAATATGATTAGGAATAGTGAGCATGGCTTTGTCAAGGGCAGGTCGCGCCTTATGAGGCTGATTGAATTTTTTGAGGATGTGACTAAACACATTGATGAAGGAAGAGCAGTAGACGTAGTGTATATGGATTTCAGCAAGGCATTTGATAGGGTACCCAATGCAAGGTTTATTGAGAAAATAAGGAGGCATGAGATCCAAGGGGACATTGCTTTGTGGATCCAGAACTGGCTTGCCCACAGAAGGCAAAGAGTGGTTGTAGACGGGTCATATTCTGCATGGAGGTTTGTCAGCAGTGGAGTGCCTCAGGGATCTGTTCTGGGACCCTTACTCTTCGTGATTTTTATAAATGACCTGGATGAGGAAGTGGAGGGATGGGTTAGTAAGTTTGCTGATGGCACTAAGGTTGGATGTGTGGATAGTGTGGATGGCTGTCAGTGGTTACAGCAGGACATTGATAGGATGCAAAACTGGGCTGAGAAGTGGTAGATGGAATTCAACCCAGATAAGTGTGAAGTGGTTCAGTTTGGTAGGTCAAATATGATGGCAGAATATAGTTTTAATGGTAAGACTCTTGGCAGTGTGGAGGATCAGAGGGATCTTGGGGTCCGAGTCCATAAGACACTCAAAGCAGCTGCGCAGGTTGACTCAGCAGTTAAGAAGACATATGGTGTACTGGCCTTCATCAATCGTGGAATTGAATTTAGGAGCCGAGAGGTAATGTTGCAGTATATAGGACCCTGGTTAGACCCCACTTGGAGTACTGTGCACAGTTTTGGTCACCTTACTACAGGAAGGATGTGGAAGCCATAGAAAGGGTGCAGGGGAGATTTACAAGGACGTTGCCTGGATTGGGGAGCATGTCTTATGAGGATAGGTTGAGTAAACTTGGCCTTCTCTCCTTGGTGCGATGTAAGATGAGAGGTGACCTGATAGAGATGTGTAAGATGCTGAGAGGCGTTGATCGTGTGGATAGTCAGAGGCTTTTTTCCGGGGCTGAAATGGTTGCCACAAGAGGACACAGGTTTAAGGTGCTATTGAGTAGGTACAGAGGAGATGTTAGGGTTAAGCTTTTTACTCAGAGAGTGGTGAGTGCGTGGAATGGGCTGCCGGCAAAGGTGGTGGAGGCGGGTCTTTTAAGAGACTTTTGGACAGGTACATGGAGCTTAGAAAAATAGAGGGCTATAGGTAAGCCTGGTAATTTCTAGGGTAGGGACATGTTCGGCACAACCTTGTGGGCTGAAAGGCCTGTATTGTACTGTAGGTTTTCTATGTTTCAACGTTTAACTTTCTACAGTGACACAACTGAGAGCATCCTGACTGGCTGCATTACTGCCTGGGATGGGAACTATTCCTCCCTTAATCACAAGTCTCTGCAGAGTGGTGCGGACTGCCCAGTGCATCTGTAGCTGTGAACTTCCCACAATTCAGGACATTTACAAGGACAGGTGTGTAAAAAGGGCCTGTAGGATCACTGGGAACCCAAGCCATCCCAACCACACACTATTCCAGCTGCTACTATTCCGGAAACAGTACCGTAACATAAAAGCCAGGACCAACAGGCTCCGGGACAGCTTCTTCCAACATGCCATCATACTGATGAACTAACACTGACTTGAGTGTACTCTATATTACATTGACTGTTCTATTTATTATAAATTACTATGATTGCACATTGCACATTTAGATGGCAACGTAAAGATTTTTACTCCTCATATATGGGTAGTATGTAAGAAACAAAATCAATTCAATTAATAAGAGTAGCAAGACCATACAGAGGAAGAAACATAAGGACAACTTTGGGAACAATGAGAAATTATCATTGGTAATGATAATTGGTAATGATCTTCCAAGAAATAATAGATTCTGGAATGGTTCCAGAGGACTGGAAAATTGCAAATATCACTGCTCTTTACGAAGAGAGAGAGGCAAAAAGAAGGGAAGTTATGGGCCAGTTACCCTTTAGAGGTGGTGAAATATTGGAAGTCCATTATTAAGATTGAGATTTCTGGGTACTTGGAGGTATGTGAAAAAAGTAGGCTGAAGTCAGCATGGTTATTTTGAGGGGAAATCTCGCCTGACAAATCTATTGGAATTCTTTGAGGAAATAACATAAAGAGATAAAGGCGAGTCAGTGGATGTTATTTACTTGGATTTTCACAAGGTCTTTCAGAAGGTGCTGCACATGTACAAAATAAGAGCCCATGTAATTACAGGAAAGATACCAGCATGGATATAAGATAGATTGATTGGCAGGAGGCAAAGAGTTGGAATAAAGGGGGCATATTTTGGTTGGATGCCAGTTACAAGTAGTGTTCTGCAGGTGTTGGTACTGGAACTGCTTCTTTTCATGTTATATGTCACCAATTTGGATAGTGGAATTGATGGCTGTGGCCAGGTTTGCAGATGATACAATGATAGGTGGCGGGGCAGTTAGTGTTGAGGAAGCAGGGAGTCTGCAGAAGGACTTGGAAAGATTGGGAGAATGGGAAAAGAAGAGGCAGATGGAATATTGTGTAAGTAAGTATATGGTTATGCACTTCAGTAGAAGGAATAAAGGCAAGGACTATTTTCAAAACGGGGGGAACATTTAAACATCAGAGATGCAAAGGGACTTGGAAGTCTTTGTGCAGGATTCTCTAAAGGTTAATTTACAAGTTGAGTTGGTGGTAAGGAAGGCAAATTCAGTGTTACCATTCATTTCAGGACTAGAATATAAGATCAATCATGTGATGCTGAGGATTTATAAGACATTGATCAGACTGCACCGTGTATTGCGAGAAGTTTTGGGCCCCTATCTAAAAGATCTGGTGGCATTGGAGCGGGTCTACAGGACATTCACAAGAATGATTCTTGGAATGAAAGGGTTAACATATGAATAGCATTTGATGGCTCTGGGCATGTACTCGGTGGAGCTTAAAGAATGAAGGGGAGATCTCAGTAAAATCTACTGAACATTGAAAGGCCCAAATAGAGCGGATGCGGACATGATATTTCCAACAGGAAATGTGCACGACAGTGAATAATGGGGGGCCATCAATTGTCACTCCCGCCAGCTGGGAAAAGACCTGTTTATTCCACCAGTAATGAAAAGCAAACTGCTGCAGGACCTCACTGACTATTCCTTTGTCTCCGTAGATCCTGCTTGACTCACTGAGTTGCTCCACCAGATTATGTATTGCTCCAAGTTCTAATGACAGCAGTCCCTTCAGTCTCTATTTATTCTCTCTGTCTTCTGTGTGATAAATCATCAACCATTAACACACTTTCCCCAAGTACTGTCAGCAGCTATCTTGTGCACCAGCTTTTAGGTGGCACTGGAAATCTAAATGCATGACAACTCTCCTCATTGCGCCCTCCAAGATTAGTTCTTAGGTAATTTTCCTCCTCTCCATCCTTATTCTTGATGCACCTATTTCTGGGACATTTCATGGAAAACACTAATATTACAGTATTTGAAGGGATAAGCACAGAACAAGATTGGGTACAGGATTGATTCTCGTTTCTTAATACTTCAGAGGGAAGGCTTGGGCACTAGTTCAAGCTCCTGCCATCTCTTTAGATAACTTGGTGAAACTCACACTTCCACATGCCGACTTCACCTGGAAAGTCTTCACATCTTTGAGTTCTTTCCCTCCTAACTCCTCTGCGAGGCCACACGTGCTGAAAAAAGAGCAAGTTACACAGTGTACATACAGGCTCCTTTGCTTTAACAAGACTTGCTACAGCAGGGTGATAGCGAAAGGCTCCAGTACATGTCCAGTGACCATATAGAGAATACGTTGGGAGTGGGAACATGGGTAGCTGTGGGGTGGTATAGGGAAGGACCATCAAATATTTGAAGACTATGTGTTGAGGGTAGAGTCAGAGTTGTACAACACAGAAAGAGATGCTTCAGTTCACCATGTTCATGCTGACTTTTTAGGTCCATCTACAGTTGTCCATATCCTTCTATGCCTTGCTTATTCAAATAACTGTCTAAATGCCACTTAAATGTAGTGATTGTATCTGATTCAACCACCTCCTCTTACCCTCATATCCTCTTAAAAACTCCTCCTCTTACCCTGAACCCATATCCTCTTGTTTTTAAAACTACTATGGGAAGATTCTGACCATCTGTGCTTCTCATGCATACCTCCAGCAGGTCAGTCCTTAGCCTCATTTGCTCCAGTCAAAAAATAAACACCGCCTACTCAATCTCTCCCCATAACTACAGCCCTCCAACCCACGGAACATCTTTATTAATCTCCTCTGCGCTCTCTCCAACTCAATCACACCTTCCCTACAGTGCAATGAGTAGAACTGAAGGCAAAACTTCAAGTGAGGCCTAACTAGTGTTTTGTAAAGTTTCAACATAATGCCCCAATAATTATATCCTGTGCTCTGATCTATGAAGGCATGCAAGGCATACGCTTTCTTCATCTTTCTATTGACCTGTGTTGCTACTTTCAAGAAACAATGGACTTAGAATCCTCTGTCTCTAGGTTCATTAACATTTCTTGGTGCTAAACTATTGACTGTATATGTCCTACTATATTTGACATTCCAAAATATACTTCACATTTGTCAGGATTGAATTCCATCTACCAATGCTCTGCCGAACTTTCTGTCTGATGTATATCCTACTGAAGTGTAACACAACCTCCTTGCTACCTATAACACCATCAAGAATCCTTAAAACCACAAGATATACCTTTGGAGCAGAACTATACCATTCTGCCCATTGAGACTGTGCCATCATTCAATAACAGTTGATATTTCTTCTCAAACCCATTTTCTCACCTTCATCATTCAATCTTTAACCACTTTACCAAACAAGAGCCTCTCAATCTCTGCTTTAAATACACCCAATAACAGATTCCACAACCCTCACAGGCAAAAATTTTCCACACATTCACCTTTGGGTGAAGAAATTTCTCTTCATCTCAGTTTAATAGACTTTCCCACTAGTTTATGGCTGAGGCAGTCATCATATAAGAAACACTTGGATAGGTACATGTTAAGGGCAGAGATTAGAGGAATATGAGCCAAACCCAAGAAACTGGGCACCTGGGTGGTATGGACTAATTGGGCACAGGGGCCTACAATTGTGTTGTGTTGCTTTATGACCCAATAATGGAAACATCTTCACTATACCCACTCTAGTCACCAGAACAAACTGATGGATTTAACACTCCAAATCTGGATCATACTACCCAAGATGACCATCCTACATTACCTCTCTCCTTCCTTAAGCAGTAGTGTCATAGTTGTAGTTTTCTAGTCCCCTGGAACACACCCTGAATTTCACTGTTTCTTGGAAGATCACTACGAATGCCTCCCCAATCTCTTCAGGTCCCTCTCTCAGAACTCTGGACTGTAGTCTTATCTAGTCCAGCTGACTTATCCAAATTCAGGCTTTGCAGCTTCCCCAGAACCTTCTGCAAAGCATTATGTTAACTGCTACACTACTGTGTTGTCTCTGACTTCCTTTATCAGCTATGGTGTCTTAGTGTGCTTCTTCTTGTGATGAAATTTTGCTGTCTCTTCAGAAATCCCTGCCACTGCTGCTTCATCATCTTTTCTGCTATAGTCCACTTCCAATCAACTCTGGCTCGCTCCTCCCTTATGTGACTATAGTTAACTTTACTTAACTCTAATAGTGTTACACCAAATTGCAGTTCCCTCAATCAATGTGAATTACATTATATTATGATCTCTGTCTCTTCAGGGTTCCTTCACCTTAAGCTCCCCAATTGTCTTCCTAACTACACAACACAGAATTCAGAATTGCTGCAAATCCCTGTGGTACACCACTGGTCACAGACTTCCAATCTAAAAAGCAGTCCTAGAAGTAATTGATTTAATATCAGAGCTAAAGAGCTCTGTTGTACTGTTTTATATTCCATCTCCCAATTACTATTGGGAGGCCTAGATTAAACTGATTGAACTTTCTCTTATTCCTAAATGCTACCTTTATGGACTCGTTGGACCCCTCCAGAATATCGCAAGACTTGTTATGTTCTTTCTAATCAAATGCGTGACTCCCCTTGTCACCTTTGAAATTTCTAAAACCTGGAACATTGAGATGCCAGTCAATGCCCTTCTCTCTACCGTGATTATAATAATATCATAAACCAAATTGCTGATCCAAGCTCATGAGACTTACCCATGAGATTGTTCATAAATGCTACAGAGCCTACTAGCTCTGAATGCTCTTCTTACCTGCAAGTTTGATCACAGGAATTCCCCTCTATATTCAGATCAATTTTGCCTTCTGCTATAATGCTTCCCTCCCACCTACCAAATCAGCTTAAACTCTCCCAAGTACCATAAACAAACCTCCTTAATAAGATATTGGCAATCCTCCTGTTTAGGTGCAACCAGTCTTCGTGCTTACCCAAGAAGTGAATCTACTGATGCTCAAATCTAAAGCCCTCCTTCTTGTACCAGATAAGTACGTGTTAATCTGTCCTATCCTCCTAATTACCATATGGCACAGGGAATAATCCTGAGGGTACGATCTTAGGCTACGTCCACACTAGACCGGATAATTTTGAAAATGCCAGTTTCGTGTAAAAACAATAGACGTCCACACCAAGTGCTTTTGAAAATACCTCCGTCCACATTAAAATGGGTACTTAGGCGAATTTCATCCTACTGGGCATGTGCAGGACGCATCTACAGAAAAAAAAGCAACATTTGGTGCCGAACCTCGCAGTGAAAGTCCACGTTTGTACAGTTACAGACTAGAAAAACTTAAAACAAAATTGCTAAACAACAGACAGCTTGTTGCCTCTTACACCAGAGAACTTAAAACTAAAAAAACAAATACTGGAGCGTATGGAGGTAACCAACAGGGAGTTCACGGACAGTATGACCTGGATGACGACAAACATTGAAAAACTGAATAACTCTGTTGCATTAATGAAGCACCTTGTTAAATGCATAAAACATGTCTGCATCAGTGTTATCTTGTATTTCCATACTATGTTACAGTAGGCTGTTGCACATCTATTGTCAGAGATTTGCATAAATAGGTAAACCACCTTCATACAAAGCAAGGACAGAAAACAGGGCAAAGTGAGTATGCTTATTTATTTAGTAAGTTATGGGTCAAAGTATTTGGTGCGTACATTTCTAACTCTTCTGGCTTCAGTCTCATTGCTGTCTGTTGTGTGGGGGTTGCGTTCAGGAAAACAATGAAATGCGGCCATCTGTTCCGGCATGTCATGACAGCGTTTCTAGAAATCTCTGCTTACCCCGTCCACACTACTCTTGCCCAAGCGGCATTTTCAAATTTAAACACTCCGGAGGGCGCTTTAGAAAAGTTCCGTTTTTGGGGGAGGAGAACACCGTTTCAGTGTGGACGGAGGGTCAAAACAAAGAGAAAAAGCTTTGGTTACGGATTTATCTGGTCTAGTGTGGACGTAGCCTTTAAGTTGCACTCTTTAACCTTCTACCCAACTCCTTAATTCACTCTGTAGGAACTCCTCTTCTTCAGAATGTTCTGTACCAGCTCTATAATAACCATATCCCTGGCACCAGTGAGCCAACATATCATCCTACAGACCCACACTTGACCACAGAAACATATAAAGCTGAGAGCTTTGGGGGTAAGAGGGCAGATGAGGAGTGGAAAGGTAATAAGGGAGTGAGGCACAATTATGGGTAGAAGTGCATTTCGTGAGCAGGTGTTTCAAGGGTTAGGGTTTTAATATGATGTGGTGGAAGTGAGACAGTGGCGGGGGGGGGGGGGGCGTGCAGGATGTGTAAAAAGATAGGGGTGGCCAGTGGCAGTGCACGTAAATAGGGATATTGCTAAAGGCCAATAGGTGTCAATTCCTTGGCCATGGAACAGGGAGTACAAGAGCAAAGGAGGGAGAAGAGCTTCCCATGGGTGAGGGCAAGGATTAAAAAGATTCTGAGGAGGTAGTAAGAGCACATTGGGTTGGAGAGGTAGGTACGTGAAAATGAAAACCAGAAGGTGCAATGTACATCAAGTAGATATGTCAGCAGGGAGGTTCTGGGCAGGGGTACAATTAGCTGGCATCACAGACTACCAGGCAGACAGTTCATATGGTCTCTGTACCACCTCAGGGTTTTGGGTGTGAGCTGAACACTGACCAGTTTTTACAGGCCCGCTTCTTTTTCTTGTTGTCTCCACAGCTCATAATACGGAGCGAGGCTGGGTCAGGCTTCTTCAAATCATTTTCATCCAGCAGCTCATCAGAGTCAATAAGATCCTGTGGAAGAAAAGGGAGGGGAGAACTGATGTCAATCCTCACAGTTCTTCAAGCTTCTTGGATATGCATAAACACCACCACTTCATAGTTTCTATGGTAAAGACATTAAAACCTTGAATGACATCACATGTCCACGGTAACAGAAGTTGTTCCAAAGGGCTGCCTGAGTGGGCAAAGTTAACAGGTTTCTCACCCTAATAAACATTAGTGAAGCAGATAAGATAGGGAGTGGGATGAGTGGGGCAGTGGGTAAGGGGCCAAGAGACAGGAGGAAGGGCCTCATCCTGTTTTCTACTTAAGACATTAGTAACAAAATGCAATGTGAACTCTGGCTGTTCTCCTTTCCCCTGAAAATATTCTACACTCAAAGTTCAAAGTAAATTTATCATCAAAGTACATATATGCCACAATACATAACCCTGAGATGCATTTTTTGCAGGCAATCACAGTAACTACAAGAAACACAACAGAATCAATGAAAGATGCACCCAACAGGATGGACAACAACCAATGTGCAAATCTAAAAAAACAAATAGTGCAAATACAAAAATAGAAATAACAATAATATTTTTAAGGTTATACTTTCATCAACAAAAACAGGATTCAGTACTCCACACAAGGATATGCAATTCTGATAAGTATAAGAGCACAACTCAAAAAAATAAACAAATTATCACTATTGAAGAAAATGTTAACTAATGGAAGAGATCCCCATGATCTGAGCAGACGAGATGTTGACAAGGAAGATGTTGACCTGGCTTAGAGTTGGAGACTTCTACCCAGAAACAGGATGCCTTGTGGCAATACAGGACCAGCTGGTTAACACAAAAACGATCAAAGGTACATAATAAAATACCACCAGATTCAAGATGATATATGCAGAAAATGCCACGAGAAACCAGAAACAATCTAGCTCGTTACATAGAAACATAGAAAACCTACAGCACAATACAGGCCCTTTGGCCCACAATGCTGTGCCGAACATGTCCTTAACTTAGAATTACCTTGGGTTACACATAGCCCTCTATTTCTGTAATCTCCATGTACCTATCCAGGAATCTCTTAAAAGAGCCTACTGTATCCACTCACCATTCTCTGCGTAAAAAACTTAACCCTGATATCTCCTCTGTACCTACTTCCAAGCACCTTAAAACTGTGCACTCTCATGTTAGCCATCTCAACCTTGGGAAAAAGCCCCCGACTATCCACATGATCAATGCCTCTCATCATCTTGTACACCTCTATCAGGTCACCTCTCATCCTCCGTCGCTCCAAGGAGAAAAGGCCGAGTTCACTCAACCCATTCTCATAAGGCATGCTCCCCAATCCAGGAAACATCCTTGTAAACAACACACACAAAATGCTGGTGGAACACAGCAGGCCAGGCAGCATCTATAAAGAGAAGCACTGTCGACGTTTCGGCCCGAGACCCTTCGTCAGGACTAACTGAAGAGAAAGATACTAAGAGATTTGAAAGTAGTGGGGGGGGGGGGGGGGGGGAATGCAAAACGATAGGAGAAGACCAGAGGGGGTGGGATGAAGACTGGGAGACCATTTCACTGAACACCTACGCTCGGTCCACCAGAGAAAGCAAGATCTCCCAGTGGCCACATATTTTAATTCCACGTCCCATTCCCATTCTGATATGTCTATCCATGGCCTCCTCTACTGTCAAGATGAAACCACACTCAGGTTGGAGGAACAACACCTTATATACCGGCTGGGTAGCCTCCACCCTGATGGCATGAACATTGACTTCTCTAACTTCTGTTAATGCCCCTCCTTCCCTTCTTACCCCATCCCTGATATATTTAGTGGTTTGTTTTTTCTCTCTTTCTGCCCATCACCCTGCCTGTTCTCCATCTCCCTCTGGTGCTCCACCCCCTCCTCCTTTCTTTCTCCCGAGGCCTCCCGTCCCATGATCCTTTCCTTTCTCCAGCTCTGTATCACTTTCTCCAATCACTTTTCCAGCTCTTAGCTTCATCCCACCCCCTCCGGTCTTCTCCTATCATTTCACATTTCCCCCCTCCCCCCACTACTTTCAAATCTTAGTTTCTTTCTCCTGACGAAGGGTCTCGGCCCAAACGTCAACAGTGCTTCTCCTTATAGATGCTGCCTGGCCTGCTGTGTTCCACCAGCATTTTGTGTGTGCTGTTTGAATTTCCAGCATCTGCAGATTTCCTCGTGTTTGCTCTTTAAACATCCTTGTAAATCTCTTCTGCACTCTTTTTGTAATGAGTGTAATTCTGTAATTACACATCCTTCCTGTAATGAGACAACCAGAACTGAGCACAGTACTCCAAGTGGGGTCTGACCAGGGTCCTATATAGCTGCAACATTACCTCTCAGCTTTTAAACCCAATCCCATGATTGATGAAGGCCAATACACCGTATGCCTTCTTAACCACAGAGTCAACCTACGCAGCACCTTTGAGTGTCCTATGGACTCGGACCTCAAGATTCCTCTGATCCTCCACGCTGCCAAGAGCCTTACCATTAATACTATTAATTCCATTAATTCTGCCATCATATTTGACCTACCAAAATTAACCACCTCACATTTATCTGTGTTGAACTCCATCTGTCATTTCTCAGCCCAGTTTTGCATCCTATCAATGTCCTGCTGTAACCTCTGACAACCCTCCACACTATCCACACCCCGCCCCCCCCCCCCCCAATCTTTGTGGGATCCTGTAGCAGTTTAACTTAATCTGATTAGTTATACAGGCACAATCAAGTGGCAAACATCATTCACCAAAACCTTGCTGAACCTTTATTACAAATAGGACAATTCATAATAACCATCCAAATATAATATTACAGGATAAACAAGCAAAAACAACTTACTTAATGGTTACAGCACTTCCAAACACACATACCATATAGTAATGAATAAGATGAAAAACACCAGAAATATGCTTATTTAAAAAAAGGAAATTGAAAGAGAATGGAACATGAACAGGGTATACATTGTTCCAATAGTAACATCTACAACTGGTATCATCTCAAAGTCACTACACATTAAGGCCTGCACACAATATTTATGTAAATCTTCAGAAAGCCACAACACTAAGCAGCACTAGAACAGTCTGAAAGTTTCTGGCAATTGAGAAATGTGTGCTTGGCTCTGCCTGTATCACGGGTTTTACCAGCTTGCGCTGAGGGAAAAAAAAAGCAATAAATGTCGAGATCATGAGATGAAGAGTCCTTGAAAGTGAGTCCATAAGTTGTAGTAACAGTTCAGTAATGGGATGAGTGAAACTATCCCCTCTAATTCAAGAGTTTGATGGCTGAGGGGCTGCTCCTGAACTTGCTGATGTGGGTCCTGAGGCTCCTGTACCTTCCTTCTGATAGTGAGAATAGAGCATGGTGGGGGTCCTTGATGAGGGATGCTGCTTTCCAGTGACAGTGTTCCATATAGGCGTTCTCAATTGCTGACACTGAAGTGAGAGGTTGTTCCTATTGCACCACTCAGCCAGATTTTCAATTTGTCTTTTATCTGCTGATTCATCAGCACCTTTGATTCGCCAACAATTGTGGTGTCATCATCAACCTAACACCAGAGTGACAACCTTTGAAATTCATACCTGCAGGTTGGACATGCAGCTCAAGCCTCTGGAGAACTAGACAATGATATCACTGCCCTCCTCTCCCAATTACCAGACATGTAGTTCCAGTCAGGACAAGGGCAGGAAGATCATCTATGTGCTTGCCCCAATGCTGATTAACAACCTGCGCAGTCACTAGAACTGAAAAGACACCCAAGCGGGAAAGCACTCAGAATGAAGGAGTTGAAGTTGGAGACTCAGATTCCACTCACGGTGAGGAGATGGGCAGCAGGAATATGTCCCTGTGGGGAAAAGAGAGGGTGGCATGAAGGTGCTGGGGAAAGAAGCAGCTGGGACAATGTATAAAAAGTAGAAGGATGAGGCAGCAGAGCATGTGGGGTGAAAGGGAGTGTGGAGTTATGGAGAGGGGAGGTGTTGTGAGAGGAGTGGGAGAGAGAGAGGGGACTACTATTTAAACTACTTGGAGACAACTATTTAAATAAAGTAGGGATGCATGATCAGGTAATGTGTTTGAGCTTGCATGATGTGGAACCACTGGGCTTCCTGCTGATCACATCTGCAGCAAATGTTGGCTGCTCCAGGAACTCAGGCTCAAAGTAGATGACCTGAAATCTGAGCTTCAAACTCTGCAATAGATCAGGGAGGGCAAGAGTTACCTGAGCACTGTTGCAAGAGGCAGTCACACCCATTAGGTTAACTGCTTCAGAGAAGGTCCATGGCCAGGGACAAGTGGGTACAATTGTGAGTGAGGCAGGTAGGGGAATCATGGAGAAACTTCAGCCCTTGAACTTGCCAACAGGTCTGAGATTGTTATTCCCTGCCAGTATGATAGGCTCTAGGAAAGATGAGCAGCTGAGCTGTGGCACTGTGGTTCAGGGAGCCATTCAAGAGTGGGGAGAGAAGAGAAATGTAGTTACAATTGGGGATAGTACAGTCAGAGGAATAGACACAATTCTCTATCACAAGGATTGAGAGTCCTGAAAGCAGTAATCTCTGCCAAATGTCCAGATTCAGGACATCTCATTTGACTTGCAGAGGAATGTGGAATGGGAGGGGAAACAATTAGTTGTAGTTCATGTGAGTAACAATGGCAATAGGGTTAACAAGGAAAGAGGTTCTATTGAGAGAATTTGAGCAGCTAAGGACCAAATTAAAATGCATAACCAAAATGGCAATAATGTTTGGACTGTTACCTAAATCACTTGGTAAAAGATCGGTCTGGGTTAAGTGGGTTTGAATTTGTGGGATAGTGGTGCCATTGTTGGAAGGCAGGAAGCTGTTCTGATGGGGTCCTGGTGAATTACATAACTAGGACTGTGGATAGGGATTTAGATTAAATAGTAGGGGTGGATTCAGAAGCTTGGAAAAGTGAGAGAGAGGTGGTGAGGAAGGCAAATGCAATGTTAGGATTCATTTCAAGACGTCTAGAATGCAAGAACAAGGATGTGATTCTGAGACTATAAGGCACTGGTGAGGCCTCACCTTGAGTATTGTGAAGTGTTCAACTCCTCATCTAAAAAAAAGATATGCTGGCATTGGAGAGGGTTCAGAGGAGGTTTACAAGGATGATCCTGGGAATGAAAGGGTTATCATTTGAGGAACATTTGATAGCTCTGGATCTGTACTCGCTGGAATTTAGAAGGATGAAGGGGGATCTTACTGAAATCTTTCGAATGTTGAAAGGCCGAGACAGAGTAGTTGTGGAAAGGATGTTTCCCATGGTGAGGGTGGCTAGGACTAGAGGGCACAGCTTCATGATAGAGGGGTGTCTATTTAAAACAGCAATGCAGAGAAATTTCTTTAGCCAGAGGGAGGCGAATTTGTGGAATTTGTTTCCACAGTCAGCTGTGGAGGCCAGGTTGTTGGGTGCAGTTAAGGCAGTGCTTGATAAGTTCTTGACTGGACATGGCATCAAAGATTACAGGGAGAAGGCCGGGGAGTGGGTTGAGGAGGGGAAAAAAGCATCAGCTATGATTGAATGGTGGAGCAGACTCAATGGGCCAAATGGCCTAACACTGCTCCTATGTTTTATGATCTTATGCTCTAACTGGGGAAAGGATGGAATCACCCATCCTTTCAGGACATCAGCTGAAGCCTGTGGCATCAGGAAATACATTTCACCTTTTAGTTATTAATACTGAGGTCAAGCAGCGATAATTGAAGAATACAGAAAGCAGGTTTTAATGATAGTGATTAACTTTGATCCAAATATTAACCCTATATCTCCCTTGACAGATAACCCTGACCTGCTTTCCAACATTTTATTCAATTAGATTCCTTTATTGTCACATATTGTACACCAATCTGCAATGAAATTCTTTGTTAGCAAAAAACTCAGAGTACACATAATGTAATAATAATAAATACAAAATAGAATGGTGCAAAGAATCAAACAGGGAAAGGTAGTGGGGACTGAGGAATCTCACCACATTGAACAGAGAAAGGTAGAGGGGACAGAGGGATCTCACCACATGAACAGGGAAAGGTAATAGGGCTGAGTGATCTCACCACATTGAACAGGGAAAATAATGGGGACAGAGGGATCTCACCACACTGAACAGGGAAAGGTAGTGGGGACAGACGGATCTCACAACATTCAACGATGAAAGGTAATAGGGACAGAGGAATCTCACCACATTGAACAGGGAAAAGTAAGGGGACAGAGCGACACACACAAAATGCTGGTGGAACACAGCAGGCCAGGCACCATCTATAAGGAGAAGTACCGTTGACGTTTTGGGCTGAGACCCTTCGTCAGGACTAACTGAAAAGAAAGATAGTAAGAGATTTGAAAGTAGGAGGGGGAGGGGAAAATGCAAAATGATAGAAGAACAGAGGGGGTGGGGTGAAGCTGAGAGCCGGAAAGGTGATTGGCAAAAAGAATACAGAGCTGGAGAAGGGAAAGGATCATGGGTCGAGAGGCCTAGGGAGAAAGAAAGGGGGAGAGGATTACAACAGGGAGATGGAGAACAGACAGAGTGATGGGCAGAAAGAGAGAGAAAAAAGGGGGGAAAAAACTAAATATATCAGGGATGAGGTAAGAAGGGGAGGAGGGGCATTAATGGAAGTTAGAGAAGTCGATGTTCATGCCATCAGGTTGGAGGCTACCCAACCGGTATATAAGGTGTTGTTCCTCCAACCTGAGTGTGGCTTCATCTTGACAGTAGAGGAGGCCATGGATAGACATATCAGAATGGGAATGGGACATGGAATTAAAATGTGTGGCCACTGGGAGATCCTGCTTTCTCTGGCGGACAGAGCGTAGGTGTTCAGCGAAATGGTCTCCCAGTCTGTGTTGGGTCTCACCAATATATAAAAGACCACACCAGGAGCACCGGACGCAGTATACCACACCAGCCAACTCACAGGTGAAGTGTTGCCTCACCTGGAAGGACTGTCTGGGGCCCTGAATGGTGGTGAGGGAGGAAATATAAGGGCAGGTGTAGCACTTGTTCCGCTTACAAGGATAAGTGCCAGGAGGGAGATCGGTGGGAAGGGTTGGGGGGGACGAATAGACAAGTGAGTTGCGTAGGGAGAGATCCCTGAGGAAAGCAGAGGCGGGGGGAGGAAAAGATGTGCTTGGTAAAGGTGGAGAGGACAGAGGGGCCTCACCACATTAAACAGGGAAAGGTAGTGGGGACAGAGGGATCTCACCACATTGTACAGGGAAAGGTGTAGGGAACAGAGGGATCTCACCACATTGAACAGGGAAAGTTAATGGGGACAGAGGGATCTCACCACATTAAACAGGGAAGGGTAGAGGGGACAGAGGGATCTCACCACATTGAACAGGGAAAGCTAATGGGGACAGAGGGATCTCACAACACTGTACAGGGAAAGGTTGAGGGACTGAAGGATCACACCACATTGCCTGGAGAAAAGTACTGGGAACAGAGGGATTTCACATTGTCTAGAAAGAGATAGTGGGGACTGAAGAAACACACCACATTGAACAGGTAAAAATAGAGAGTTCTGAGGAATCTCACCACATCGTCATCATTCATATCAGTAGCTGACAAGGTCCAGGCCTTTGCAGTATTGGGGTCCAACTGTGGCCTCTCTGGAATAGCAAATTCCATCAGTTAGTTCAACTGCCTGTGGATACTCTTCCTACCGTCTTTTGAAACAATAAAGCCAGACACAGTACCTTGCATATATACAAACTTCATGAACAGAAGAGGGAAGTCTAACCCACTGCTCTCACTTCTTCAGTGAGCACTCTTACTTTATCATTTTCACACTCACAGAACACCCTATGAAGTACCCCATTTGTGATAGGAGCTATACAGAATTGTAATTGTCCTATGGAGTACATTGTGACAGGTATAGCTGAATTTCACTTATTCTGCATGTTTCCGATCATGGTCCCAGCCTACACTGTGGGCTGCTAACTCTGCTCACGGATCAATCAGCCAACTAACGCAACAGTTCGAACATGGTTTAATGACTTTCAGTGGTGATCCTGTCCACCTTGCTATACCGTATATACTGTGTGATTAGATCAGTTCTTCCTCTTCAAACACTGTCAGTGCTATCTCAGCTCTCTGGCCTGTGCGAGCTCACTACCTTTCTCGACGTGCATCACAGTGGATCTAACGACAAGGAAACTGGGTGTCTGAGCCAAGCCGTAGTGAGTACAGTCAGAGGCTCTCACGAAAATTCCAAAACTAGGAATGAAACAGATGCAAACTCTTGAGCTTGTTCCTGTGCTGCACTATGATACATTTTAACTTCTGCCTTTTCTCAGTTACAGTGACAATTGAGAGTGCATGGACACAAACCTCTTTAAATGGACATGAAAGAGCCACATAGAAAAGGAACATCCGAAACATGCATTCACACAGGCAGAACCCTCAGCCAAGAAGGAGTTAGATGCATTAGTGCACAACTGAGATTGATTTGGCACAATTTCACTAGATTTCAGCATCTTGTATCACAACAAGAATGGCATTTGTTCTGTGAATGGATTTAAGATCAAACTTAATAAACTCTACTGTGGTTAACTCAAAGCATGAAAACATGACACTAGCAAACACCCAAACGACAGTGCAGAAGGAGAGATATCTCACAAACTGGGAACTGCATTCTGATCAAACCTGCGCTGGATTTAAACACAAGAGATTCTACATGTGGGAAAAATCCTGATGAGGGGTCTAGATACAAAATGTTGAACTGATTATTCCCTTCCATATATGCGGCCTGATCAGCCAAGCTCCTCCAATACAGGTTTCCCCCGCTATCCGAAGGTAAGGCATTCCTATGAAACAGTTTGTAAGTCAAAATGTTGTAAAGCGAAGAAGTAATTACTATTAATTTCTATGGGAAAAATTTTTGAGCGTTCCCGGACTCAAAAAATAACCTACCAAATCAAACCAATTAACACATAAAACCTACGGAGAGAAAAAATCAGGTATGAGCTCAGTCTAGCCAGGAATATAAAAGGGGATAGCAAAAGCTTTTTTAGCTATGTGAAGAGAAAGAAGATAGTTAAGAACAATGTTGGCCCCTTGAAGAATGAATTGGGAGAAATTGTTATGGGAAACAGGGAAATGGCAACAGAATTTAATGCGTACTTGAGATCTGTCTTCACCAGGGAGGACACAAGCAATCTCCCAGATGTATGGATGGGCCAGGGTCATAACATATCAGAGGAATTGAGACAGATTGACATTAGGAAAGAAACTGTGATGAGTAGACTGGTAGGACTGAAGGCTAATAAATCCCCGGGTCCAGATGGTCTGCATCCGAGGGTTTTAAAAGAGGTGGCTCAGGAAATTGCGGATGCATTGGTAATCATTTTCCAATGTTCCTTAGATTCAGGATCAGTTCCTGAAGATTGGAGAGAGGCTAATGTTATCCCACTTTTCAAGAAGGGAGAGAAGGAGAAAACGGAGAACTATCGCCCTGTTAGCCTAACGTCAGTCGTGGGGAAGATGCTTGAGTCCATTATTAAGGACGAAATAGTGGCACATCTTGATGGCAGAAATAGGATTAGGCCGAGCCAGCATGGATTTACCAAGGGCAAATCATGCTTGACTAATCTGTTGGAGTTTTTTGAGGGTGTAACAAGGATGTTAGATGAGGGTAAGCCAGTGGATGTTGTGTACCTAGATTTTCAGAAGGCATTCGATAAGGTGCCACATAGGAGATTGGTGAGTAAAATCAGAGCTCATGGCATTGGGGGCAGGGTTTCAACATGGATAGAAAACTGGTTGGCAGATAGAAAGCAAAGGGTAGCAGTGAATGGGTGTTTCTCGGACTGGCTGGAGGTGACTAGTGGGGTACCACAGGGCTCTGTATTGGGACCACAGCTCTTTACGATTTATGTCAATGATTTAGATGAGGGCATTGAAAACTATATCAGCAAGTTTGCTGACGATACTAAACTGGGTGGCAGTGTGACATGCGAAGAGGGCGTTAGGAGAATACAGGGAGACTTGGATAGGCTGGGTGAGTGGGCAGATACTTGGCAGATGTCATTCAATGTGAATAAATGTGAAGTTATTCACTTTGGAAGCAGGAACAAGAGGGCAGAGTATTGTCTGAACGATGTAGAGTTAGGTAAGGGAGAAATGCAAAGAGACCTAGGAGTCCTAGTTCACCAGTCAATGAAGGTGAATGAGCAAGTGCAACAGGCAGTGAAGAGGGCAAATGGAATGTTGGCCTTTGTTACAAGGGGAATTGAGTACAAGAGCAAGGATGTCCTTTTGCATTTGTACAGGGCCCTGGTGAGACCACACCTGGAATATTGTGTACAGTTTTGGTCTCCAGGTTTAAGGAAGGACATTCTGGCAATTGAGGAAGTGCAGCGTAGATTCACTAGGTTGATTCCTGGGATGGCAGGGCTGTCTTACGCAGAGAGATTGGAGAGATTGGGCTTGTACACGCTGGAATTGAGGAGATTGAGAGGGGATCTGATTGAAACGTTTAAGATAATTAAAGGATTTGATAGGATTGAGGCAGGAAATATGTTCCAGATGTTGGGAGAGTCCAGTACCAGAGGGCATGGATTGAGAATAAGAGGTCAGTTATTTAAAACAGAGTTGAGGAAGAGCTTCTTCTCCCAGAGAGTTGTGGAGGTGTGGAATGCACTGCCTCGGAAGACGGTGGAGGCCAATTCTCTGGATGCTTTCAAGAAGGAGCTAGATAGATATCTGATGGATAGGGGAATCAAGGGATATGGGGACAAGGCAGGGACTGGGTATTGATAGTGAATGATCAGCCATGATCTCAGAATGGCGGTGCAGACTCGAGGGGCCGAATGGTCTACTTCTGCACCTATTGTCTATTGTCTATTGTCTAAAATTACATGAACATATAGTAAAAGCAGGAATGATATGATAAACATACAGCCTATATAAAGTAGAAATATTGTATGTACGGTGTAGTTTCACTTAACAAAATCAGGAAGACAGCAAGCCAAAATCGATGTGGAGAAAAAGAATTGGCACGTACACGCAAGCACACGTACATGCATACGCACACAACTGCCCGCACTAGGCTTCATGGTCTTGGTAGTCTTTCTTGGGGTAAACACACGTATAAAGCAGGCATCTTTTTATCGTAAAAGCAAAAATCCTCTTTGGTTAGCGAAAACAGGTACTAATGTAGGTCTTTTGTACAGTGAGCTGTCGTAAAGCGAACCTTCGAAAAATGGGGGCCACCTGTATTTGTGTGTGTTGCTGCACCTATGCTGGCTGAACATTGACCCTTCATCTTACCAGTGCCATGACCGTTAGCCTCTCATAAACTTAAACATGTAAAATGATCCTTCCCCTGCCTGCTAACCGACACTCACCTGGTGCTGGGTTTATTTTCTTCACAAAGGACAGTGAGAGTTGAGAAGAAGATCCGATTTCAAAGTTTGGTTTCTCAGCCTTTACTGCCAGTTTTATGAGGTTGCCACCTGGAAAGCCAATGGCTTGGTTCATGGAGCTCAGCTGTTCAGCAGTTAAAGGCTCCTTCTCAATCTGTGTCAAAGAGGCAGAGGTATAGTCATGGCTGAACAGGATGCAGAGTGGAGCTAGAACAATCCATAACAAATGAACTAGTACTGAAGCCAAGGACCACTGCTATTGATTTAGTGAGCATGTGTACTTTGAGCACTAGCAACCAAGTGACATGGTTTTATTTCTGTAAGCCCCGCCCCTCCAAGTGCTTCTTAAATGATATTATTGTACTTACTTCAACACCTCCTTTGGTAGCTCCTTTCATATATTCATCATCCTCTGAGTGAAGAAGTTACCTCTCAGGTTCCACTTAAATCTCACCTCTCTCATTCTATGTCTATGCTCCCTAGTTTTGGACTCCTCCAAATAGGGGAAAGACTGTTACAATCCACCTTATCTATGCTTCACATTATTTTAAAGATTTCTATAAGGCCTTCCCTCAGTCTCCTGTGTTCCATGGAATAAAAACCTAGCCTGGCCAACTACTTCATAGAACTCAAGCCCTCTACTTCCAGTAATATCTTCATAAATCGTTTCTGCACTCTCCAAATTAACCACACCTTTTCCATTACAGGGTGACCAAAACCAAACACAATACTCCAAGTGCAACCTCACCAGGGGAGACATCCGAAAAATATTAAAAAAGTGAAAAGGAAAGGGCTCGTTAAAAACCAGGACTGTAACCCAAGCAAAGCCATGAATTTAACCCAAGTAAAATACCATACTAAACTTTCCAAAAGACTGGGCACAGATTCTGAAGTTAAGGAGCAAACCTGTGATGTACAAAATGTGACTTACATATATCATCTCCCCTTTCATCCAACCCCTCAGCGGCTTAAGGCCTCTCATTCACATACACCTCCACTTCTCATAATGCTTCCGTGGGAGCTCCCCTAGCTCCTCCCTCAGATCTTCCTCTCACTCAATAGTAACCCAGAACATCCCACCCTGAGCCATTTCACCCCACATCTCCTACATTGAACCTACTGCCCTTAGACACCCCAACCTTATACATTGTATGCCATCTCTCCCTATACGAGATAATGCTCTCTTCAATAATACTCCAAGCTCACACTTCTCGCCTCTGCACCTCCCAATTGCTCTTCAAAACTGCTCTCTTTTCAAAGACACCTCATTCCAAAATTCCTCCCCCCCACCCATGACATTGCTGGCTCTCCCCAGCATGGACCAAGATGCCAATTTTATCACTGACTAGACAAGTGATAGTACCTGGGCTCAGACGTACCTCACAGACCTCTGTAAAGCCAGCCAGTTTCAGCAGAGAGATGAGCTGTGATGCAGTCTTCAATCTGCCGTTGTCACCTAATATGAATGCAACAGTATATTGGGTCAGGGAGTGGTGCTGTCCACGTTAATGACTGTTATACTACTCCTAGGACCAGGTTATTAGTTTAACCCTTTTCTACCATGTGTTGATACTTGAAACACTTGGTGAGAGAATGACCACAGACTTACAAAAACAGAGTGAATACCCAACAACAGGAACCATGTTGAAAACTCAAATGTCCTGGCTCACTGTCCTGGCGTCCCTACACAACAATAGTATGGAGAGTCCAATGTGCATGATCGCAAGAGGATTGTAGATTCAGCCATCTCCATCAAGAGCATAGCTCTCTTCACCATCGGGGATATCTTCAAAATGCAGTACCTTAATTAGGGGGCGCCATCATTAAAGAGCTTCAGCATCCAGGACAATTGAGGAAGTCACATATTTAACATTTTAGGAATAGTTTCTTCTCTTCTGCCATCAGATTTTTGAATGATCCATGAATAGTATCTCTTTTGCACAATTAATTTAAGTTTTTGTAACTTCAACTATTCTTTATGTGCTGCACCATATTGCTGCTATAAAACAGCAAACTTTGCATCATAATCAGTGATTATAAACCTAATACTGATTCTGAAATATTGCTTGCTCTGACAGGAAGACTGTTAATTACAACATTAATCAGAATGTGATATCAACACTGTGCAACGCAGGTACACTGAAATAAACGTCAACATAGCAATCACTTTCCTTCCACACACATGGACACCTGGATCCTTTGTTTACAAAGAATCTCAACTTTCTACTGAAAATTAATCACCTTACATTTTTCAACATTATAATCTATCTAGAACTTCCTATTCATTCACCAAACTCTGTGAATATTCCTTTGCAGAACCCTTGGGTCCTCCTTAAAAGTTTACTTCCCCACCCCAGCTTTCCAAGTGTCAACATTAGGGGGACAGACAGGATATTCTGTGACTGTAAAAGAGATGTCAGGATGGTGACACCTGCGGGGTGCCAAGGTCAATGTCACCTCAGAGTGGCTGCAAAATATTCTCATGGGGACTCAACTCTCAGCACATCACGGAAACCAGCATTCCCCCATGGACTTTGTCTGCACTTTTTGGTATTTTAGTAAAACACCCAGCGTAATCAAAGCTCCCATCTACCCAAGACATTCTCTCTTCTCTCCTTTCCTATTAGACAGGAAGATACAAAAGCCTAAAAACACATATTACCAGGCTCAAGGACAGCTTCTATCCTGCTATTTTATAAAAATTAAATGGTTCCCACGTTTAATAAAATGGACTTGGTCTCACAATCAGCCAGATGTTGTGATACAGGTAGAAAGGGAGATGCTTTTTATCGACTACAGCTCAGCATTCAATACCATCATCCTTTCAAAACTAATCAATAAGCACCTAGACCTTGACTTCAATAACACCTTGTGCAATTAGATCCTCCATTTCTTCACTTGCAGACCCCAGTCAGTTTGGATTTGCAGCAACATCTCCTCCACAATCACTATCAGTACAGGTTCACTACAAGGCTCTATGCTTAGCCCCCTCCTCTACTCACTTTACACTTATGACTGTGTGGCTAAGTACAGTTCCAATGCCATATTCAAGTTCGCTCACAACACCACTGTCATAAGCTGAATCAAAGGTGGTGATGATACAGCATAAAGGAGGGTGACTGAAAATATGGCTGAGTGGTGCTATAACAACAACCTCTTATTCAAGGTCAGCAAGATCAAGGAGCTGATTATTGACTTCAGGAGAAAGAAATCAAAGTTTCATAAACCATCTACACTGGAAGATCAGAGGTGGAGAAGGTCAGCAATTTTAAATTCCTCGGTGTTATTATTTCAGGGGACCTGTCCTGGGCCCAGCATGCAAGTTCAATTACAAAGAAAGCACAGCAGTGCCTCTACTCCCTTAGGAGTTTGCAAAGATTCAGCATGACATCTAAAACTTTGACTAACTTCTATAGATGTGTAGTGAAAAGTATATTGATTGGCTGCATCACAGCCTGGTATAGAGACACCAATGCCCTTGAATGGAAAATCCTACAAAACTAGTAGATATGGCCTAGTCTATCAAAAGTAAAGCCCTTCCACTGAACACATCTACATGAAACATTATCGTTCAAAAGCAGCATCCATCTTCAGGGACCTCGAACACCCAGAAGATGTTTTCTCCTTGCAGCTGCCATCAGGCAGAGGTACCCATACCACCAGGTCAGGAACAGTTATTACGCCTAAACCATCAGGCTCTTGAACCAAAGGAAATAACTTCACTCCATCATTGAAATGTTCCCTCAACCTCTGGATTTATTTTTAAACACTCTTCATCTGATGTTCTTAATATTTTTGGCTTATTAATTATTTCTTTTTTTGTATTGGCACAGTTTTGTCTTTAGCACACTGGTTGAACACCCAAGTTGGTGTGGTCTTTCACTGATTCTGTTACGGTTATTATTCTATTATGGATTTATTGAATATGCTAGCATGAAAATGAATGTCAGTTGCATACAGAGACATATATGTACTTTGATAATAAATTTACTTTGAACTTGAACTTATGTTCAATGGTTAGTCCATTGAACTTAGTCAGCTGGAATGTTAAGGGTTTGAATCATCTGGTTAAAAGGGGAGAGTGTTCTCACATCTTAAATAGCTTAGAGCAGGGGTAGTCTTTTTACAAGAAACACATATTCGTCACTCAGATAATTCTTGTCTTATGGCACGATGGGCAGGACAACACTTTCACTCAACTTTTCAAGCCAAGGTGAGGGGTGTTTCAATTCTTATAAACAAAACTGTTTCTTTTGAGCTTCATAATATCGGATCCTAATAGTCATTTTACTATTATTTCGGGGAAACTTTATAATACGCGGGTGGTCTTAGCCAACCTTTACACTTCTAACTCGGATGATGTAGGGTCTTTTGACCGTTTTTTTTCTTCATTGCCAGAACTAAGTTCCTACTTTCTTATATTGGGTGGTGACTTTAACTGTTGGCTGGATCCAGTTTTGGACAGATCTTCTTCTATCCCTAGACAATTAAGTAAATCTGCTTTATTTATTCAATCTTTTCTTTCTAAGTATGGAATATCTGATATTTGGCATATTTTTCATCCACATGAAAGAGATTACTCCTTTTTCTCACAAGTTCACCATACATTTACTAGAATCGACTATTTTTAATTGATAATCAATTGATCCCATCCGTCCGTTCTTGTGACTATAGGAGTATATTGATTTCAGATCATGCCCCACTTACATTGTCCACAGTTCTCCCTAGCCTCTCTCAAGTAAATAAACACTGGCGTTTTAATCCGACCTTGTTGTCGGATAATGACTTTGTAAAATTTATGGAGGATCAGATAACTTCCTTTTTAAATACTAATGCACTACCTGAAGCCTCTAGTCAGGTGGTTTGGGACGCAATGAAAGCATATCTAAGAGGTCAAATAATTTCCTACACAGCAAATTTGAAAAGAAAGACTCACAAAGAACGTTTAGAACTGATCAATCAGATTAAAGCTATAGACCAATTATACACCCAGGTCAAGGATCCAGAGTTATATAAGAAAAGAATGGAACTTCAAACTAAATTTAATCTTATTTCTACTTATTCGATTGAACGCCAACTTTTGGGCAGTTGGAGTAAGTTCTATATTCACGGGGATAAATCTGGTAAGTCCTTAGCTAACCAACTTAGCAAAACAACACATCACTAAAATTTGAATGAGTAATGGGAATATTAGTGTGGATCAGTCTGAAATTAATGATACATTCAGGAACTTTTACTCTCAACTTTACACCTCTGAATCCTTTAATGGTAATACTACTGTTATGCAACTTTTAGATAGTTTAAATATTCCTAAACTTCCTTCTGATCTTAAACATAAATTGAATGAGCCATTATTCTTAGAGGAAATATCCTCTGCTATTTCTGCTTTGCAGCCTGGTAAATCTCCTGGTCCTGATGGGTTCTCTACAGAATTTTATAAATCATTTTCCTCATTGCTCTTATCCCAAATTAGTTTAATTTTTTCTGATTCTCTTAAACAAAATAAATTGCCTGCATCATTTGATGAGACTTGTATCATTCTTTTAGCGAAAAAAGGCAAGGATCCATTAAAACAACAACACACACAAAATGCTGGTAGAACACAGCAGGCTAGGCAGCATCTATAGGGAGAAGCGATGTCGATGTTTTGGGCCGAAACCCTTCCTGACAAAGGATCTCGGCCCGAAACGTTGACATTGCTTCTCCCTATAGATGCAGCCTAGCCTGCTGTGTTCTACCAGCATTTTGTGTTGTGTTGTTGTTTGAATTTCCAGCATCTGCAGATTTCCTCGTGTTTCCCCCAAGGATCCATTAGAATGTGCTTCATACAGGCCAATTTCTCTATTAAATGTAGATGCTAAAATTTTAACTGAAGTTTTGGCCCGTAGGCTGGAGACTATTTTACCCGTAATTATCTCTGAGGATCAATCTGGCTTTATTAAAAATCGCCTTCCCTTTTTCAATATTAGATGTCTTTTTAATATTCTATAATCATCTTCATCAGGGACCCCTGAACGTGTTATCTCTCTTGATGCTGAAAAGGCGTTTGATCAAGTGGAGTGGCACTGTTTATTTGCAGTTTTAGAAAAATTTGATTTTGGATATAATTTTATTAAGTGGATTAAGTTATTATATTCCCATCCAATTGCATCAGTTTTGATTAATTCCCAGCATTCTCAACTATTTGATCTTAAACATGGCACCCAACAGGGATACCCTTTAAGCCCTTTGTTATTTGATCTGGCTATCGAGCCATTGGCAATTGCGTTTCGCAGTTGTACTGAACTGAATGGTATCTGGAGGGGCGGTTTTGAGCACAAAGTCTCTCTATACGCCGATGATTTGTTACTTTTTATATCAAACCCGACCACCTCCTTACCTTTGTTGTTTTCACTTCTCAATAAATTTAGTCAAACTTAATCTACATAAGAGTGAACTTTTTCTGATAAATAAGGAAGCACAAGGATTAGAATTTCACAATCTCCCTTTTAAAGTAGTAAACAATTGTTTTAACAACACACACAAAATGCTGGATGAAGGGTCTCGGCCCAAAACGTCGACAGCGCTTCTCCCTATAGATGCTGCCTAGCCTGCTGTGTTCTACCAGCATTTTGTGTGTGTTGTTGTTTGAATTTCCAGCATCTGCAGATTTCCTCGTGTTTGCTCAAACAATTGTTTTACTTATCTTGGTGTTATCGTAACAAGGAACTATAATCAACTGTTCGATGAGAATTTCAATAATCTTTTAAATTTTACAAAACAGAGATTAGCACAGTGGTCACCTCTCTCCATGTCTTTAATTGGGCGAATTAATGTAATTAAAATGTATATTCTCCCTAAATTTTTATACTTATTTCAATCTTTACCTATATTTATTCCCAAAGTTTTTTTTGATTCTTTAGATTCTATTATCTCGTCATACCTATGGAAGAGTAAACAGCCCAGACTCAATAAAGCTCATCGCCAAAAGCCTAAAAGAGAAGGTGGCTTGGCGCCGCCTAATTTTCATTCATATTATTGGGCAGCCAATATTCGTAATATTATCTTTTGGTCCTACTTTTATAATCAGTCTGTTTGTCCAACATGGGTGGCAATGGAATTAAACGCTTAAAAGAAATTATCTATTCCAGCTTTACTTGGATTTGTTCTTCCTTGCCAACTGCCAAAATCTATTATTAATCCTGTAATCAGGCATACTCTGAGAATATGGGCTCAATTTAGAAAATACCATGGACTTTATAGTTTTTCCCTCTCCAGTCCTAGTCTATACAATCATTTATTTCAACCGTCTATGCAGGATTCCACATTTCAAGACTGGTGTAGGAGAGGTATCAGGTGTTTTGAAAATCTTTTTATAGACAATCGGTTTGCGTCTTTTGAACAGTTGTCTATAAAGTTTAATTTACCGAATACTCATTTTTTTTTTAGATACCTTCAAATTAGACATTTTATTAGTCCTTTAATACCACATTTTCCTGAACAACCTGATAAAACTGTTGTAGACTTGCTTCTTCAAATGAACCCCTTGGGCAAAGGTGTAATTTCTACTATTCGTGTTAAATTTATGATTCTCAGATGAGCCATTTGTGATAAAATTAAAATTGCTTGGGAGCATGACATAGGTTTTTCTATGTCCGACAAGGTTTGGGATTCAATTCTTAAATCCGTCAATTCAATCTCTTTATGTGCTCGTCATTGTCTCCTGCAGTTTAAAGTCGTCCACAGGGGTCATATGTCCAAGACCAAATTGGCGAAGTTCTATCCTGATATTAGTCCCTGGTGCGACAAATGCAAAGGAGGTGAGGCCTCCCTTTTCCATTTGTATTGAGTCCATCCTACTCTGGAAAAATTTTGGAAAGATGTTTTTAAAATTTTATCTTCTATATTAAATTGTCATTTGGAACCTGATCCTTTGATCCCTCTTTTTGGTATTCTTCGAGACCCTGACAAGCATTTGACCCTGGCTAAACAACAAACATTGTCTTTTGCCTCTCTTTTAGCCAGACAAGCAGTACTCCTTAAATGGAGAGATGTAGTTCCCCCTACCCATGCTCAATGGCTTAGGGATATTATGTCTTGTTTAAATCTCGAAAAGATTCACTACTCACTTTCTAATTCAGACATAAAAGTTCCACAGGGTGTGGGGATCTTTTCTCGAATATTTTCATAACTCTCACCTAGATTGACAGGTGTTTGTTCTTTCTTCCCTTGATAATCGGACCCTACATTTACAGCTTTTTCTTGACTTTTTTTTATGAATCAGGTAGCAGGCTGCCCCCTCCTTTTTTTTATTACAATATATAGTTCTGGGGTAATAGAAGTGTTTCTCATATAATGGTTGGCTTGGAGTTGGATAGGTGATGGATTGGGTGCTTTTCTTTCTTTTTCTCTTTTTTTTCCCTTTTTTACTATGGGTGAATTGCTCATTTGTTAAGACATGTATTATTGTTATTTTTGTTATTTTCTTTTTCTTTTCTTTTCTTCATTGTAGTTTGTAGAAAATTATAAATAAAATATTTTAAAAAAGAACTTGAACTTTGATGTCATAGAGAGATAAAAGCCCCAATCTGATTTTATTTGACAATTCATAATTTTTATCAGAAATCCAAATATCCTGCATAAGCTGGGTATCCCTCATCACTCTCCCTCTGATAACTGTTCTTGTAAACAGTTTCATTATTTTAAACCCAGTTTGACCTTTTAGTTTCCTGTTGTTTCCTCTCTAATAGTGAAAAGTATGAGTGTTACATTTTTACTGTCACAAAACATACAGCAAAAGGTTAATCTGCCTCTCTGAGGAGAGGCATTGAGTTGCCCTGAAGACTACCATTCGCAACTCAGTCCTAATGGACTGGCACCAATACTAGTACAAGCCACATGATGGCATTGGGGCTTTTTCCATCGGCTTACCAGTTTTGATTTAGGTGCTGGAGCACAGATGTTCATTGTAAAATTTCACACTTTAATACAAAACTGGAGCCTACAAACTACTTTTCCAACAATACCCTTTCACTGCTGATAGGTCCCTCTGCTATGTCTCTGCCATTTCCCCATATTCTGCTTTCATCCTTCCCTGCATCTTGGACCTACAATGGAACCACAAAAGGACCCAGATCTCATATTGTGATCTCCTTGCTTTATGTACAACAGACCAAACCCTGTCTTTTACACCATCCATTACCACACCACTCCTTACCATTACCAAGCGTACTTGATATCATTGGCAATGACCCTGCTATCCTATCTACCTCCTTCGTCACCATGTGACTTGCTGCCTCCGTTTACCTTGCACAATCATTCCCCATCATTTAATGCCCTTCCAGCCAAGTGCAGTGCTCCTCTCCCTGCCTCTATATTCACTGAAATATTTCCCGGTTCCATTGTAAGGTCATTGACAATGTTAACTCTGTTTCGCTGTCCACAGATGCTCTCTAACCCGAGCATGTCCATATTTTGTACATTTGCTTTTTCCGCTTTGTATAGTTCTCATTCTTATCAGTGTCTGCATTTTACCACTTCTCCATTCTATAAATATTGCACCTGAACTTATGCTGTAGTGGATTACAAAAATCCAAAGTAAAATGCCACCTGATATACACACGGGTTCCTTGAAGTAAAATCTTCCTCCAGGTTTCAGAATTCGAGCTATTTCAGCAAAGGTGTCAAAAGTGTGTTGACTTGCAGAGCCTGGCACGACACTAGAGAGCACAATGTCAAAGCTGGACTTCTTGTGAGCAGCTGGAAAGAGAGAACAGTAATTAATTCACACTGACAGGAACCTACAGGGTGCAGTTGGGAAGCAGCCACTATATAATCAAGAGATCCTCAGCACAGTGACCCAGCATCAAAAGCAACTTACTTATCAGAGCATGTAAATATAAACAAACACAAGAATCTTATGTTAGGCAGAGAAGTTTGTGGGCTGTGGAATATGCCACCAGTTAGGGATCACATAGAAGTTTGAGGACTATGCTGGTGAGGAAGGGATGTGGATCATGGCAGGAAATCATGAATAGAGTACTCATGTAGAGGATATTGATTGAATTTATAAAATTTCTTTTGCTGTTTTTCCACAATATTGGCAGCAGATCAGCAGAATAGTGAAACTGCACGAAGTAAGAGTTAAAGGGAGATAACGCATAGAAAAATGCCAGCAGCCCATTGTTATTTGTGAAGCTACCTGATTTCAACCAGGTACAGACCCAGTACTGGGTGAGTATCAAAGCAAGAATCTATGAACAGCTTAGACCATAAGACCATAATACCTAAGAGCAGAATTAGGCCATTTGGCTCAGCTAGTCTGCTCCGCCATTCAATCATGGCTGACCCCTTTTCTTTCTCCTCCTCAACCCCAGTTCCCAGCCTTCTCCCTGTAACCTTTGATGCTATGTCCAATCAAGAACCTTTCAATCTCTGCCTTAAATACACACAACAACCTGGCCTCCACAGCTGCAAGTGGCAACAAATTCCACAAATTCACCACCCTTTGGCTAAAGAAATTTCTCTGCATCTCTGTTTTGAGAGGGCACCCCTCAATCCTGAGGCTGTGCCCTCTTGTCCTAGACTCTTATCCTTTCCACATCTATCCTGTCTAGGCCTTTCAACATTCGAAAGGTTTCAATGAGATCCCCCCTCATCCTTCTGAATTCCAGTGAGTACAGACCCAGAGCCATCAAATGTTCCTTGTATGTTAATCCTTTCATTCCTAGATTCATCCTTGTGAACCTCCTCTGGACTCCCTCCAATGCCAGCACATCTTTTCTAAGACGAGGGGCCCAAAACTGTTCACAATACTCAAGGTGAGGCTTCACCAATGCCTTATAAAGCTTCAGCATCATATTCCTACTCTTGTATTTTAGACCTCTTGAAATGAATGCTAACATGGCATTTGCCTTCCTCACCACCAACTCAACCTGCAAGTTAACCTTCAGGGTGTTCTGCACAAGAACTCCCAAGTCCCTTTGCATCTCAGATTTTTGAATATTCTCCCCATTTAGAAAATAGTCCACACATTTATTTCTACTACCAAAGTGGTTGACCATGAATTTTCCAACATTGTGTTTCATTTGCCACTTTCTTGCCCATTCGCTTAATCTGTCTGAGTCTTTCTGCATCCTACCCGTTTCCTGAACACCCGTCCTTCCACCAATCTTCGTATTATCTGCAAACTTGGCAACAAAGCCATCCATTCCATCTTCCAAATCATTTGTATACAGCCTAAGAAGAAGTGATCCCAACACCGACCCCTGTGGAACACCAGTAGTCACTGGCCGCCAACCAGAAAAGCATCCTTTTATTCCCACTTCTTGCCTCCTACCAATCAGCCACTGCTCTAACCATGTTAGTAATTTTCTTGTAATACAATGGGCTCATAATTTGGTAAGCAGCCTCATGTATGGTATTTTGTCAAAGGCCTTCTTAAAGTCCAAATACAGTCAGTCCACCTTATCTGCGGGGGATTGGTTCCGGGACACCCGCGGATACCAAAATTCGCGGATGCTCAAGTCTCTTATTTAACATGTATCAGTGTGGTGGTCTTTAGGACTCAGCAGAACCTCGGACTTTATTTAACGTCTCCATGCGGTGGACATTAGGACCTGGCGGCGCAGCTCTGAATCTGCAGTGTTTCTGTTCACGAAAATAATGATTGAAAATAAGGTGGAAGTAATAACACGATCAGAAAGTGGTGAAACGCCATCGGTCATTGGAAAAGCGTAAGGGTAGTCGGTCAACGATCTGAACAATTTTAATGGAGAATGTGAAAGGCCCTGCCCCAATGAAAGCTACAATTATTACTAAGCAACGCAGTGGTTAAATTATTCAAATACGTATGTTTCTTAAGTGTTTTATATGCATAGAAAGGCAAAATATGTACTATATACCGAGAAAAACGTTTGACTAACTGATGCTAAATAATACCGGATATACCTGTTCCGCCTTCAAATCCGACTTAAAGACAGACTCAGGAATGGAACTAGTTCATAACCTGGGGACTGCCTGTACTTTTAAGTCATTTCTAGATTACTTATTATACCTATTATACTTATTATACAATGTAAATACTATGTAAATAGTTGTTATACTGTATTGTTTAGGGAATAATGTCAAGAAAAAATAGTCTGTACATGCTCAAGCAACGAGTGCTGGAGACAGAACTTCTGGGTTGTCCCGATCCGCGGTTGGTTGAATCCGCGGATATGGAGGGTCGATTGCATACAAAATAACTTTGTCAGGAAGAAGATGGAAGCAAGTTGTTCAGGGCCAAACTATGGGATTTGAAACCATGAACTTTAGATTCAAAGGTGAGTATGTCATCACTGAGGCACAGCCATCTTTGATTTGTGGACATTGCACACACATACCTGGCTCCAATTACTCAATAATAAACAGTGATTGATGGTAATGCTGTCTGGTCATGAACCAAGATCAGCAGAGACCTAATGGGCATAAGACAGCAGAGTGGTGCAGCTAGTAGAACCACCGCTTCACAGCACCAGAAAGTTGGGCTTGATTTTTGGATGCTATTGGTCTGGAGCTTGTATATTTTCCCTGTATCACATGGATTTCCCCTGGTTGCTCTGTTTTCCTCCTACATCCCAAAGATTCACCAATGGGCCATTGTAAATTACACTGTGTATATAGTGGGAAATTCTGGGAGAGTTGATGGGAACGTGGGGAGAATACCAAATGGGATTAATATGGGTGTAAATGGGTGATTGGTGTAAATGAGGCAGTGTTAGAGATTATTGAAGTATTAGCAATGATCTTTCAAAAATCATTGGACTCTGGCATGGTGCCAGAGGACTGAAAAGCTGCAAATGTCACTCCTCTCTTTAAGAAAGGAGGAAGGCAGCATAAAGGAAATTGGCCTGACCTCAGTGGTTGGTAAGATGCCGGAGTCAATTGTTAAAGATTAGTAACAGAGGACAGGGGTCACCAACCGTTTTTGCACTGCGGATCAGTTTAATATTGACAATATTCTTGTGGACCAGCCGACAGTGGGGGGGGGGGGGGGGGGGTGGTGTTAATCACAACCGGAATATAGGTGATAAGTCAACTATAAGTCACTTATAAGTGGCTAATACGCTCAATTTTGTTTCTAAAAGGGTTTATCTAACGAATTTAATATTAAAAACACAGCGCATATTTTCCTCGCATGAACATAGTAATAAGCCAATTATAACTCACTTATAAGTCAATAGCATCATAACATTTCAAGTAACATTTAGATATTAAACACAGTGCATAGATTCCTCGCATGAACTTATAAAATTATTGCAACACATCAGTCAGAGGACAAGATAAGGGCCGGAGGTCCCTGTACCGGGGCCGCAGCGACTGCAGTCCAGAGAGAGCGAACGACCAAGCACGTGCCCGCGCCCCCTTGTAGGTAGGTAGGATCTATCAGCCGACAAAAGTTTGGCTCGAGGGATGACTTTCAGTAGATCGCAGTGAGGGAGCTGCTCTGCTATTTACGAAACCCTGAGCCCGAATTAGGTCGTCTGCGAATATTTTAGCACCAGGTTCCCCACGAACATTCGGTGTGCTAAACAGGTTGAGAGGCGGCGCCCATCTGTCTGTGCTCCAAGCCAGTAGCAATGGCACTTCTCATCAGCCGCACAAGGCAGCCAGTTACCCGAGGCTACCAGTGATCCCTGGCACGAGGGTATCACTGCGTTTAGGCAACTGATGACCTCGCATGCGTTCAAGTTCAACAGTGGGCATGACAGGGAATGAGGAAAGGTGCAGCTGACTCATATTGTTTCATATTGCCAAATCATATCATTGCCTCATGGCCCAGTAGCACGCGCTTTGTGGACTGGTACCAGTTTGTGGCCCGGTGGTCGGGGACCACTGACATAGGATGCAGAGGATGTTATATATTTGGACTTTCAGAAGGCCTTTGACAAGGTGCCAAACATGAGGCTGCTTACCAAGTTAAGAGCCCATAGTATTACAGGAAAGTTACTAACATGGTTTTTGCATTGGCTGATTGGTAGAAGGCAGCAAGTGGGAATAAAAGGATCCTTGTCTGCTTGCCTGCCAGTGACTAGCGATGTTCCACAGGGGTCGACGTTGCAACATTTCTTTCAATGTTGGATATCTTTCTTTTTCAATCTTTTTATTATTATTAATATCAACATAAGATTAATACATAGATAGTGGGATTACAAACTTACAAATTTAAACTGAACATGAAAGGATACACATGCAATAGTTACAACATAGTTAAGTCTTCCCAAATCATGAATGATATAAATATCATATAAACAAAGCAAAACTAAGTATATCATGTATATGTAAAAAAAGAGAAGAAAAAAAAATTAACCCTAAGTAAAACTAATCTAAGAACCTAATAACTAATAAAGAGAAAAAAAAGGAAGAGAAAAAGAAAAAAATATAATGAATAATAGGCTGTTTATAATATCTATAAAAAAAATACAAAATCATCAGTGTCGCCAACTCCGATCCTCTCAACATATGTATAATCAAAACTGGAAAAACAAATAGGTTTGGAACAGGGTCAAATTACATCATATGAAAATATTGAATAAATGGTCTCCATGTCTTTTCAAATTTAATAGAAGGGTCAAATACAACACTTCTAATTTTCTCCAAATTTAGACATAACATAGTTTGAGAAAGCCAATGAAATACAGTAGGGGGAATTAATTTCTTTCCAATTCAACAAAATAGATCTTCTAGCCATTAATGTAAGAAATGCAATCATTTGACAAGCAGAAGATAAATGGATTGACTCCATCATTAGTAAACCAAAAATTGCAGTAATAGGATGAGATTGTAAATCAATGTTCAATACCGTGGAAATAATATCGAAAATGTCCTTCCAATATTTTTTCAAAAGCGGACATGACCAAAACATATGAGTTAAAGATGCTATCTCAGAATGACATCTGTCACATATAGGATTTATATAGGAATAAAAATGAGCCAATTTATCCTTGGACATATGAGCCCTATGCACAACTTTAAACTGTATTAATGAATGTTTAGAACATATAGATGATAAATTGACTAATTGAAGAATTTTATCCCAATTCTCAATAGGGATAGTAAGGTTAAGTTCTCTTTCCCAATCATTTTTAGTCTTATAAAAGGGCTCTGAACATACCTTCATAATTATATTGTAATGTTTTGATATTAGCCCTTTCTGAAAAGGATTTAGTTCAAATTCTCCAAAATACCTGAAGACACAAAATTTGGAAAAGTAGGAAGTACAGTATTTAATAAATTCCTAATCTGTAAATATCTAAAAAAATGAAATCTAGGCAAATTATATTTATTAGATAATTGCTAAAAAGACATAAAACAATTATCCAAAAATAAATTGGAAAATCGTAGTAATCCTTTAGTCTTCCAAGCTGAATAAGCTTGGTCTATAATAGGATAAAAAAAAGCAATTGGATAAAATAGGAATATTTAAAACAAACTGAGTCAACCCAAAAAATTTCCGAAATTGAAACCATATACATAAAGTATGTTTAACTATCGGGTTGTCAATTCGTTTCGGCAATTTAGTAAGAGCAAAGGGAAGAGAAGTCCCTAAAATAGAACCCAATGCAAATCCTTGTACAGATTTAATTTCCAGGTTCACCCAATGAGGGCTAAAAGATATATCCCAATCCTTTAACCAACATAACAAATATCGGATATTAACTGCCCAATAATAAAATCTAAAATTAGGCAATGCCAATCCACCTTCCTTCCTTGCCTTCTGTAAATATATTTTACCTAACCTAGGATTTTTATTCTGCCATATATATGAGGAAATTTTTGAATCAACATTAGCAAAAAAAGATTTCGGAATAAAAATTGGTACCGCTTGAAATATATATAAAAACTTGGGTAAAATAACCATCTTAATAGCATTAATCCGACCTATCAGAGATAAAGATAGTGGTGACCACTTAGTAAACAAACATTTAATCTGATCGATTAAGGGTAAAAAATTAACCTTAAATAAGTCTTTATAGTTTTTCATGATTTTAATCCCTAAGTAAATAAAAGAGTCATTAACTAATTTAAAAGGTAAATTTCCATAAATTGGAACCTGTCTATTTAAAGGAAACAATTCACTCTTATTAAGATTTAATTTATACCCGGAAAAATCACTAAATTGAGCCAACAATGATAAAACTGCAGGAATGGATTTCTCAGGATCAGAAATAAATAATAATAAATCATCTGCATATAATGATAACTTATGTATATCTGTCCCACGATTAATGCCAAAAATGTTCGGTGATACTCTGATAGCAATTGCCAAGGGTTCTAAAGCAATATCAAATAATAATGGACTAAGAGGACAGCCTTGTCTAGTACCCCGAAATAAACAAAAAAAGTGAGATCTTTGATTGTTAGTAAGCACCGTGGCTACTGGAGTATGATATATCAGTTTAATCCAGGAAATGAATGTCGGACTAAAATTAAACTTCTCAAGCACATTAAATAGGTATGGCCATTCAACTCTATCAAAAGCTTTCTCCGCATCTAATGAAATAACACATTCTGAAGTGCTATGTGAAGGAGTATAAACAATATTCAATAATCTCCTAACATTGAAAAAAGAATAGCCATTTTTAACAAAACCGGTTTGATCTTCCGAAATAATTTGGGGTAATACCTTCTCCAGCCTGGATGCCAGTAACTTGGAAAAGATCTTGGAATCTACAATCAATAAAGATATTGGTCTATAAGATGCACAGTCAGTAGGGTCTTCATCTTTCTTCAATATTAAAGAAATGGAAGCTCTATAAAAAGATTGTGGCAGATTGCCCAATCTAATTGCTTCTTCAAAAACCCTGCATAACCAAGGAGAAAGAGTAGCGGAAAAACATTTAAAAAATTCTACTGTATACCCATCTGGACCTGGTGCTTTCCCAGAATTCATAGAGGAAATAACCCCTTTAATTTCTGCATCCGTAATAGGAGTTTCTAATATTGAAAGATCATCTGATGATAATTTTGGAAAATTCAATTTCTCAAGAAAATCATGCATGGTATTATGATCATGAGGGAATTCAGAATGATACAGGGAGGTATAAAAATCTTGAAAAGATTAGTTTATCTCATCATGGTTAACTGTCAATTCACCATTCTGTTGACGAATCCTAATAATTTGACGTTTAACCAAAGCATTCTTCGATTGATTAGCTAACAGTTTACCTGATTTATCACTATGTATATAAAAATCAGATCTGGTTTTCATTGATTGATTTTCAGTCGAAGATGTAAGTAATAAACTGTGTTCCATTTGAAGTCCAACCCTTTGTTTGTAAAGCTCCTTACTAGGAGCAGTCGAACTGTCAAATATTTGTCAATTTCTTTAACTTTATCAACCAATAAAAGAGTTTCCTTCTTAATGCGTTTTCTCAGACCAACAGAGTAGGAGATAATCTGTCCACATATATATGCTTTAAAAGTGTCCCAAAGTGTTTTGCAAGAAATTTCATCCGTGGAATTAGTTGAAAAGAAGAAATCGATCTGTTCCTTCATAAATTTAATGAAATCCGGATCTTGCAGTAAGGTAGAATCAAATCGCCATTGCCTAATACTAGAAGCTGTATCCATTAACGTAATAGAAAGTTTCAATGGAGCATGATCAGAGATGGCTATAATGTCATAATTACAACCAATTACCGATGGAATAAAACGAGTCAATGAAAAAAGTCAATTCTCGAGTAAGAATGATAAACATGTGAGAAAACTGAAAACTCTTTGTCCTTAGAATGCCGAAATCTCCAAATATCGAAAATTCCATTATCAGTCGAAAAAGAATTAATGTAAGTGGCCGACTTATTAGGTAAAATCTGAGTGGATATAGATCTGTCCAGCAAAGGATTTAAACAGCAATTAACATATATTCATTTAGATTAGGTAGAGAAGTAAATAAGGACTTAAAAAAATCATGATAATCCACATTTGGAGCATAAACATTAACCACAGCAATCTTTTTGTTAAAAAGTAACCCAGTAATTAACAAAAATCTGCCATTCGGATCCGAAATAATATCTTGTTGGATAAATGTAATAGAGGAGTCAATAAAAATTGAAACTCCCTTTACTTTGGCATTTGAATTCGAATGGTACTGTTGACCCTTCCAAAACCTAAAAAAACATTCATTGTCCTCTTTCTTCACATGAGTTTCTTGTACAAAAATAATATGTGCATTCAGTCTTTGGAATACTTTGAAAATCTTTTTCCGTTTAATCTATTGGTTTAAGCCATTAGTGTTCCAAGAGACAAAATTAATGGTCTGAGCCATATTTCTAAAATCAACCCTTTGGTATATAAAGAGTTAACCAAATTATGAACTCATGCATCCGGAAGAGGAACAAAAATAAGGGGCAGACCCGGAAATGACGACACTGCGGACATTTTAGTAGTTTAAAATCAGCCCAAATGAAAAAACTAAAAAAAACTAGTAAAAAGAGCAATAGAGTTAGAAAGGAATCTCCCAACCACCACCCATGAAAAAAAAGCCCTTCCTGAGCCTGAAGGAGGCCAGGAAAAAAAAAGGAATGATACTAAATCTACCCCCGTATCACCAGAAGGCAACTCCAAATATATAAAGGAGGGAAAAAAGAGATCCACCCAAACTCCAAAAAAGTAATTAACACTATACTAAAACAAACTTCTTAATATAATTGCTAGTAAAAAAACCCAAAAAGAATATAAACACTAGTAACTTATAAATCCGGTTAAAACCCAAACAAATAAAAGTTAAAATGTGATAAGAAATGCATTATGGGAAGAAGACGAGAGAAAAAAAATGGTGAAATCAAAAAAAAAGGAATATTTTAGAGAAGAAACCGCCATCTTAGTCACACAAAAATTGAAAAGGATATCATATAACCATATAACAATCACAGCACGGAAACAGGCCATCTTGGCCCTCCTAGTCCGTGCCGAACCCTTAATCTCACCTAGTCCCACCTACCCGCACTCAGCCCATAACCCTCCACTCCTTTCCTGTCCATACACCTATCCAATTTTACCTTAAATGACACAACTGAACTGGCCTCTACTACTTCTACAGGAAGCTCATTCCACACAGCTATCACTCTTTGAGTAAAGAAATACCCCCTCGTGTTTCCCTTAAACTTCTGCCCCCTAACCCTCAAATCATGTCCTCTAGTTTGAATCTCCCCTACTCTCAATGGAAACAGCCTGTTCACGTCAACTCTATCTATCCCTCTCAAAATTTTAAATACCTCGATCAAATCCCCCCTCAACCTTCTACGCTCCAATGAATAGAGACCTAACTTGTTCAACCTTTCTCTGTAACTTAATTGCTGAAACCCAGGTAACATCCTAGTAAATTGTCTCTGCACTCTCTCTAATTTATTGATATCTTTCCTATAATTCGGTGACCAGAACTGCACACAATATTCCAAATTTGGCCTTACCAATGCCTTGTACAACTTTAGCATTACATCCCAACTTCTGTACTCAATGCTTTGATTTATAAAGGCCAGCGTTCCAAAAGCCCTCTTCACCACCCTATCTACATGAGACTCCACTTTCAGGGAACTATGCACAGTTATTCCTAGATCTCTCTGTTCCTCTGCATTCCTCAATGCCCTACCATTTACTCTGTATGTTCTATTTGGATTATTCCTGCCAAAATGTAGAACCTCACACTTCTCAGCATTAAACTCCATCTGCCAACGTTCAGCCCATTCTTCTAACCGGCATAAATCTCCCTGCAAGCTTTGAAAACCCACCTCATTATCCACAACACCTCCTATCTTAGTATCATCGGCATACTTACTAATCCAATTTACCACCCCATCATCCAGATCATTTATGTATATTACAAACAACATTGGGCCCAAAACAGATCCCTGAGGCACCCTGCTAGTCACCGGCCTCCATCCCGATAAACAATTATCCACCACTACTCTCTGGCATCTCCCATCTAGCCACTGTTGAATCCATTTTATTACTCCAGCATTAATACCTAACGACTGAACCTTCTTAACTAACCTTCCATGTGGAACTTTGTCAAAGGCTTTGCTGAAGTCCATATAGACTACATCCACTGCCTTACCCTCGTCAACATTCCTCGTAACTTCTTCAAAAGATTCAATAAGGTTTGTCAAACATGACCTTCCACGCACAAATCCATGCTGGCTACTTCTAATCAGATCCCGTCTATCCAGATAATTATAAATACTATCTCTAAGAATACTTTCCATTAATTTACCCACCACTGATGTCAAACTGACAGGTCTATAATTGCTAGGCTTCCTTCTAGAACCCTTTTTAAACAATGGAACCACATGAGCAATACACCAATCCTCCGGCACAATCCCCGTTTCTAATGACATATTAAAGATCTCCGTCAGAGCTCCTGCTATTTCTACACAAACTTCCCTCAAGGTCCTGGGAAATATCCTGTCAGGACCCGGAGATTTATCCACTTTTAAATTTCTTAAAAGCGCCAGTACCTCCACCTCTTTAATTGTCATAGGTTCCATAACTTCCTTACTTGTTTCCCACACCTTAGACAATTCAATATCCTTCTCCTTAGTTAATACCGAAGAGAAGAAATCATTCAAAATCTCTCCCATCTCCTTCGGTTCCACACATAGCTGACCACTCTGATTCTCTAAGGGGCCAATTTTATCCCTCACTATCCTCTTGCTTTTAATATAACTGTAGAAACCTTTCGGATTTACTTTCACCTTATTTGCCAAACCAACCTCGTAACTTCTTTTAGCTTTTCTAATCTCTTTCTTAAGATTCCTTTTACATTCTTTATATTCCTCGAGCAATTCCTTTACTCCTTGCTGCCTATATCTATTGTAGACATCCCTCTTTCTCTGAACCAAATTTCTAATATCCCTTGAAAACCATGGTGCTCTCAAACCTTTAACCTTTCCTTTCACCCTAACAGGAACATAAAGATTCTGTACCCTCATAATTTCACCCTTAAATGACCTCCATTTCTCTATTACATCCTTCCCATAAAACAACTTGACCCAATCCACTCTCTCTAAATCCCTTCGCATCCCCTCAAAGTTACCCTTTCTCCAATCAAAAATCTCAACTCTAGGTCCAGTCCTGTCCTCCATAATTATATTGAAGCTAATGCTATTGTGATCACTGGACCCGAAGTGCTCCCCAACACATACATCTGTCAGCTGACCTATCGTATTCCCTAACAGGAGATCCAACACTGCCCCATCTCTAGTCGGTACTTCTATGTATTGTTGCAAAAAACTATCCTGCACACATTTCACAAACTCTAAACCATCCAGCCCTTTTACAGAATGAGCTTCCCAGTCTACGTGTGGAAAATTAAAATCTCCCACAATCACCACCTTGTGTTTACTACAAATATCTGCTATCTCCTTACACATTTGCTCTTCCAACTCACGCGCCCCATTAGGTGGCCTATAATACACTCCTATCAGTGTTACTGCACCTTTCCCATTCTTCAATTCCACCCAAATGGCCTCCCTAGAGGAGCTCTCTAATCTATCCTTCCAAAGCACCGCCATAAGATTTTCTCGGACAAGCAATGCAACACCTCCTCCTCTGGCCCCTCCTACTCTATCACACCTGAAGCAACTAAATCCAGGAATATTTAGTTGCCAATCACACCCTTCCTGCAACCATGTTTCACTAATAGCTACAACATCATAATTCCAGGTATCAATCCACGCTTTAAGCTCATCCACCTTTCTTACAATGCTCCTTGCATTAAAATAGATACATTTAAGATACTCTCCATCTCCTCCTCTCTTTCCATCCCTAACAATGCATTCAAATTTATTATCCTTTTCTTTCTTCTCCCCTACATCTTCGGGCTGAGCGCATCCCTTCTCCATCACCTGCCTTTCCTCCCTCACACACTGTCTATTTACTTGCTCCACTGGTGAACTAACCTCCTCTCCCATAGTCTCCTCAAATAGTCTCCCGCCCCCCCATCTTACTAGTTTAAAGTCCGCCCTGTAGCCCTAGCAAACCACCCCGCTAGGATATTGGTCCCCCCACGATTCAAGTGTAACCCGTCCTTCTTGAACAGGTCACTCCTGCCCCAGAAGAGGTCCCAATGATCCAGAAACTTGAATCCCTGCCCCCTGCTCCAACCCCACAGCCACGCATTCATCCTCCACCTAATTCTATTCCTACTCTCACTGTCGCGTGGCACAGGCAGAAATCCCGAGATTACTACCTTTGCGGTCCTTCTTCTTAACTGCCTTCCTAACTCCCTATACTCTCGTTTCAGGACCTCTTCCCCTTTCCTTCCTATGTCATTGGTACCTACATGTACCACGACCTCTGGCTCTTCACCCTCCCACTTCAGGATATCTTGGACGCGATCAGAAACGTCCCGAACCCTGGCACCAGGGAGGCAAATTACCATCCGGGACTCCCGGTCACCTCCACAGAAACGCCTGTCTGAGCCCCTGACTATTGAGTCCCCTATTACTATGGACCTCTTTCTTCTAACCCTACCCTTCTGAGCTACAGGGCCGTCCTCTGTGCCGGAGGCTCGGCCACTGTCACTCCCACCAGGTAGGCTGTCCCCCCCAACAGTACTCAAACATGAGTTCTTATTGTCAAGGGGTACAGCCACTGGGGTACTCTCTAGTACCTGCCTCTTCCCCTTCCTGACTGTAACCCACCTATCTGCCTCCCGTGGTCCCGGAGTGACCACCTGCCTGTAACTCCTCTCTATCACCTCCTCACTCTCCCTGACCAGGCGAAGGTCATCGAGCTGCAGCTCCAGTTCCCTAACTCGGTCCCTCAGGAGCTGCAGCTCGGCGCACCTGGCGCAGATCTGGACGTCCGGGAGGCTCGGAGACTCCAGGATCTCCCACATCCGACACCGAGAACAACAAGCTGCCCTCACACTCATACCTCCCAAATAACTGAAAATACAAGAACTAAAAGATAAGCCTACTGTGCACTCTTCCGCCTAAGCCCTCTGAGCCCAAGCCCTACACTCTGCGCCCGGCTCACTCCGCTGCCCGCTCCTATCAAACCATTAAAAAAAATTCACCTTCAAAGGATTAATAATAATGACCAAAAATAAAGTTCAATGGTTAAAGTAAATTAAAAAGATTAGTACATCAAAAAAAACTTTAATTAGAATATAAAATGTAGAATAAACCTACACCAATAGCCAGAAACAAAATCTGGTTTTGGAAACAAAAATTATCTTGTAACGATCAAAATCACTCATTTATTAGAAACGAGAGTCCAAAGCAGTAGGATAATTCTCATCCAGAAAACTTTGAGCTTCAGATGTGGAGAGAAAAACACGCTGTGATGCATTCAGAGGCGAGATTCTAAGTTTCACAGGGTATAAAAGCGTTGGTTTTAGATTTTTCTCATAACATTCAGACATCAGAGGTTTAAAAAGGAGCCTTGCCTTCATTACTTCTGGGCTAAAATCCTCCACTAATCGGAATTGGAAATCTTTAAGTTTAACCATCCCTAAACGCCAAGCCACATGAATAAGTTGCTCTTTGACATGCACATTATGAAATCAAACAATTACAACAGGTGGTTTAGATGAAGAACTTGGTGATCGGCATATAATTCCGTGGGCGCGATCAAGTAACGGAGGACTGTCTGGGAATACAGAAGGGAACGCATCCTTTAAAAGTTGAGCAAAATACTTCGAGGGGTCCCCTTGTTCGATACCTTCCGGGAGACTAAGTATGCGCAAGTTCTGTCTTCTGGACCGATTTTCAAAGTCGACATTCTTGGCTTTAAGTGTTTCCACCTGTTTTAATCGTCGAAGATAATTTCTGTTCCAGTTTTCTGATTATCAAGTCTCACTTCCGAGCGTCCTCTTGCAAAGTTGTGATTAGAGTTTGCTGCTGTTTAACTATGAAATTAGTCTTATCCATAGAATCCTGGAAAGCCTTTAGATCTTGTTTATAAGTTTGTCGTTGTTCTTCAAATTTTTCATTTAAGAGCTCCAATAACATACCATAAGTCAATTCAGTACGCTTAGGATCAGTCTTTTTTTTCTTTCCGTTGCTGTTAGGATCTTTCCCAGGGTCTCGCCCTTTAGATCTTAAAGCCATTTCTGTACTCATTTCTTCAAAATTCACAGTACACGCTTAAAGATAAGTCCAAAAAAGTAGCAAGAATCTTTTGGTGTAGGTAAAAGTAAGTTAAATAATGGTGATCATAGGTTAAAAAAAGTAAAGGTTATGGAGCGAATCTGAAACAGTACTCACTCCATGAGCGTCTCCTGGTGACTCCTCTATGTTGTATATCAATGATGGAATAGATGGCTTTGTTGCAAAGTTTGTGGATGATACAAAGAATGGTGGAGGGGCAGGTAGCATTGAGGAAACAGGTAGGATGCAGAAAGACAGGCAGATAAGGAGAAAGGGCAAGAAAGTGGGAAATGAAGCACAATGTTGGACAATACATGGTCATGCACTTTGGTAGTAGAAATAAATGCGCAGACTATTTTCTAAACGGATAAAATGCAAATATCTGAGATGCAAAGGGACTTAAGAACACGCTAAAGGTTAACTTGCAAGTTGAGTCAGTGGTGAGGAAAGCAAATGCAATTTTAGCATTCATTTCATGAGGTCATGAATATAACAGCAGGGATGTGATACTGAGGCTTTATACGGTACAGTTGAGACCTCACCATGAGTATCATGACAGCTTTGGGCTCGTCATCTAAGAAAAGATGATCTGACATTGGTGAGGGTCCAGAGGCAATTCACAAGGATGATTCCAGGAATGAAACAGTTATCATATGAGGAACTTTTAATGGCTCTGGGCCTGTACTCACTGAAATTGAAAAGTATGAGTGTGGGAGGAAATCTCATTGAAACTTTTGAATGTTGCAAGGGCTAGACAGAGTAGATGTGGAAAGGATGTTTCCTATAGTGGGGGAGTCTAGCACAAGAGCCTCAGAATAGAGGTGCACCCATTTAAAACAGATGCTGAGAAATTTCTTTAGCAGACAGCCGTGAATTTATTACCACAGGCAGCTGCGGTAGGTGCATTTAAGGCAGAGCTTGATAGGCTCTTGATTAGAAATGGCAACAATGTTTACAGTGAGAAGTCCAAGGGATGGGGTTGAGGACGAGAAAAAAGGACCAGCCATGAGTGAATGGCGGAGCAGACTCGAAGGGTCAAATAGCCTAATTCTGCTCCTATGTCTCACAGTCTTATAGTCCGCACTATTGTTCTTTTTACCAAAATACATTATCATAAATTTCCAAACACTGTATTTCATCTGCCACTTTTTACCCATTCTTCCAATTTGTCTAAATCCTGCTGCAGTTGTGTTGTTTCCTCAGCACTACCTACCCCTCCACCTATCTTTGTAACATGTACAAACTTTGCCACAAAGCCATCAATTCCTTTTTATAAATCATTGATATACAATGTGAAGAGCAGCGGTCCCAATACTGACCTCTAAGGAACACCATTAGTCATCTGCAGCCAACCAGAAAAGGCCAGTTTCATTCCCACTCGCTGCCTCCTGTCTATCAGCCATTTCACTATCCACGTCAGTATCTTCCCTGTAACGCCATATAATCTTATCTTGTTAAGCAGCCTCATGTGTGAGACCTTATGAGATGCCTTCCGAAAATGCAAGTAAATGACATCTACTGGCACCCCTTTGTCTACCCTGCTTGTTACTTCCGTGAAGAACTCCAACAGATTTGTCAAGCTAGATTTCCCTTAACGGAAACCATGTTGACTTTGACTAATACACACAAACTGCTGGAGGAACGCAGCAGGCCAGGGAACATCTATGGAAAAAGGTACAGTTGACATTTTGGGCTGAAACTCTTTGGCGGGACTGGAGAAAAAAAAAGCTGAGGAGTAGATTTAAAAGGTGGGGGGAGAGGAGAGAGAAACACCAGGTGATAGGTGAAACTTGGAGGGGGAGTGATGAAGCTAGGAAGTCGATTGGTGAAAGTGACAGAAGGCCATGGAAGAAAGAAGAAAGGGCGGGGGAGGAGCACCAGAGGGAGGCAATGGGCAGGCAAGGAGATAACATGAGAAAGGGACAAGGGGATGGGAAATAGCGAAGGGCGGGAGGTGGATGGAGACATTACTGGAAATATGAGAAAATAATTTCATACCAGCAGTTTGGTGGCTACCAAAACAGAATATAAGATGTTGTTCCTGCAAACTAAGTGTGACCTTATCCCAACAGTGGAGGAGGCCATGGATGGACATATTGGAATGGGACAAGTGGAATTAAAATGGGTGGCCACTGGTAGATCCTGCTTGTTCTGGCGGATGGAACGTAGATGCTCGGTGAAGCAGTCTCCCTATCTACATCAGGTCTCACTGATAAAATAGAGGCCACACTGGGATCACCAGACACAGTTAATGACCACAAAAGACTCACAGGTGAAGTGTCGCCTCACCTGGAAGGACCGTCTAGGGCCCTGAATGGTAGTGAGGGAGGAAATTCACCTAGTCCATTTCTGACACGTCCCTTCCCAATCTCGATCTCACTGTCTCTATCTCCAGAGACAGCTTACCCACTGATGTCTATTATAAACCAACAGACTCTCACACTAACATGGACTAAACCTTATCCCACCCTTATACCTGTAAAAACGCCTTCTTTAAACTCCTACGTCTCCGTCACATCTGCTCTCAGAATGAGGCTTTTCATTCTAGAATGAAGGAGACGCTCTCCTTTTTCAAAGAAAGGGGCTTCCCTTCCTCCAACATCAATGCTGCCCTCATCCGCATCCCTTCCACTTCATGCACGTCTGCTCTTACCCCATCTTCCCACCACGCTACCAGGGTTAGGGTTCCTCTTAAACACAAAATACACTGCAGATGCTGGGGTCAAAGCAACACGTACAACAAGCTGAAGGAACTCAGCATCCATGGAAATGAACAGTCAACGTTTCAGGCCGAGACTCTTCATCAGGACTGAAGAGGGAGGGGACAGGGGCCCTATAAAGAAGGTGGGGGGAGAGTGGGAAGAAGAACGCTAGTAGGGTGCCAGGTGAAAAACCAGTAAGAGAGAAGATCAAGGGGTGGGGGAGGGGAAGCAGGGAGGGGATAGGCAGGAAAGGTGAAGAAGGAATGTAAGGGGAAAGCACTATGGGACTATGGGTAGTAGAAGAAGGCGGAATCATGAGAGAGGTGATAGGCAGCTGGAGGAGGAGTCAGAGTGAAACTGGGATGGGGGAAGGGAGAGGGAGGGCATTACCGGAAGTTGGAGAATTCAATGTTCATGCCAAGGGGCTGGAGACTACCCAGATGGTATATGAGGTGCTGCTCCTCCAACCTGAAAACACAAAAATACAACTGCAGATGCTGTGGATCAAAGAATATGTACAATGCTGGAAGAACTCAGCAGGTCAGGCAGCATCCGTGAGAAAAGAGTAGCCAACGTTTCGGGAGCAGATGCGGCAGAGACGGAGGAACTAATCTGTCTCTTTACCTCTAACTTTCAGCCCTTAAATTCACTTGGTCCATCTCGGACACTTCTCTCCCTTTTTTGATCTCTCGGTCTCCATCTCTGGAGACAGACTATCCACTGACAAACCCACTGACTCCCATAACTATCTTGACTATACCTCTTCCCACCCTGCCCAATGCAAAAATGCCATTCCCTATTCCCAGTTCCTCCGTCTCTGCCCCCACCAGCCTCCGGATCCAACATATTATCCTCTGCAACTTCTGCCACCTTCAACGAGACCCCACCACCAAGCACATCTTTCCCTCCCTACCCCTCTCAGCTTTTCGCAGGGATTGTTTCCTCCGCGACTACCTGGTCCACACGTCCCTCCCCACAGAACTCCCACCTGGCATTTATCCCTGCAAGCGCAAATGCTACACCTGTCCCCACACCTCCCCCCTTACCACCATTCCAGGCCCCAGACAGTCCTTCCAGGTGAAGCAACACTTCACCTGCGAGTCTGCTAGAGTTGTCTATTGCATCCAGTGCTCCCGGTGCAGCCTCCCCTACACCGGCGAGACCCGACGCAGATTGGGGGACCGCTTCATTGACCACCTACAATAGACAGGACCTCACGGTTGCCACCCACTTCAACTCTGCCTCTCATTCCCATCTAGATATGTCCATACATGGCCTCCTCTACTGCCATGATGAGGCCAAACTCAGGTTGGAGGAGCACACCTCATCTACCGTCTGGGTAGCCTCCAGCCTGGTGGTATGAACATTGAATTCTCCAATTTCCTGTAATTCCCTCCCCCTTCCCCTATCCCAGGTCCCTCTCTGCCTCTCTCCCCTTTCAACTTTCTGCTTCTTTATCTCTACAGTTCTTTCATGCTTATCCCCTCCCCCTCCCTCTTTATCTGATTGGTTTTCCACCTGGCACCTCTAGGTCCTTTCCTTCCCCTATCTCTATTACTGGGCTTCGGCCCTCTCTTCCCCCCCATTCCTGTTGAAGGGTCTTGGCCCAAAACATTGGCTACTCTTTTCTCACGGATTCTCCAACCTGAGTTTGGCCTCATCATGGCAGTAGAGGAGGCCATGTATGGACATATCCGAATGGGAATGTGAAGCAGAGTTGAAGTAGGTGGCAACCGGGAGATCCTGTCTGTTGTGGCGGACGGAGCGGAGGTGCTCGATGAAGCAGTCCCCCAATCTGTGTTGGGTTTCGCCTTGCCCTCTTGTCCTCACCTACCACCCCACCAGCCTCCTCATCCAATACATAATTCTCCGAAACTTCCACAATCACCAACTAGATCCCACCACCAAACACCTCTTTCCCTCACTCCCACTTGCCGCTCCCTACGCAACTACCTTGTCCATTCGTCCCTCCACACTGATCTCCCTCCTGGTACTTATCCCTGTAAGCAGAACAAGTGCTTCACCTGCCCTACACCTCCTCCCTCACTGCCATTCAGGAACCCAAACAGTCCTTCCAGGTGAGGAAAAACTTCATCTGTGAGTCTGCTGGGATCATATACTGAGTTTGGTGCTCCTGGTGTGGCCTCTTATCTATCCGTGAGACCCAATGTAGATTGGGAGACCACTTCACTGACCATCTACACTCCGTTTGCCAGAATAAGCGGGATCTTCCAGTGGCCAAGCATTTTAATTCCACTTGCCATTCCCATTCCGATATGTCCACCCATGGTCTCCTCAAGTGATAAGGCCACACTCAGGTTATAAAAACAACATCTTATTTTCCATTTGGGTAGCCTCAATCTGATGTCATGAACACTGATTTCTTAAACTTCCAGTAATGCCTCCACCCCTCCCTTCACTATTTCTCATCATCTTGTCCCTCTCTCATGTTATCTCCCTGCATGCCCATCACCTCCCTTATTCCCCCCTTCATCTTTCTTCCATGGGCTTCTGTCTCTTTCACCAATCAAATTCCTAGCTCTTTGCTTCATCTTTCCCACTCCATTTTACCTATCGTCTGGCATTTCTCTGTCCCTTTCCCTCACATTTCATAATTTATTTTTTTTTTATTGAAGTTCATCATCAAACATTTCCATAAGATGTATTTCAGACATTGGACATATATATTATATAATCACTTATATAACAAATCTCCATAAAGTGTTTATCTGGGGTATACACTTATAGAAAAGAGTGGAAAGAAAAAACAAGCAAAAGGAAAGAACTATGTACAAGTAGGGAGTGATCTTTTTTTTACAACAGAATCATTGATTTGTGAGAATAAAATCAGGCCTATGAGGCATTATGTAGTTAAACCATTTTCCCAGTACGAATCCCAGTATATTGCAGCTTATGATTAACAGATGCTGTTATCTTCTCCATTCTGTAAATATCCATTGTAATTTCCACCCACGTATTTAAAGTTGGGCTCTCCTGTGATAACCATTTCCTAGCTATTCTTCTCCAGTCCTGCCAAAGGATTTCAGCCCAGAACATCGACTATACTTTTTTTTTCCATAGATGCTGCCTGGCCTGCTGAGTTCCTCCAGCAATTTGTGTGCGTTGCTTGGATTTCGAGCACCTGAAGACTCTTTCTTGTTTCTGACTTGGACTATTTATCATTAGTCTCCAAGTACCTCAAAACCTCATCCTTAACAGACTCCAACACTTTCCCAATCATTGAAGTTCAGCTAACTGATTTATAGTTTCCTTTCTTTTGCCATCCTCTCTTCTTAAATAGTGGAGTAACATTTGCAATCTTCCAGTCCTCCAGGACCATCCCAAAATCAAATAATTCTTGAAAAATCATTACTAATGTATCCATTATCTCTTGAACCTCTCTGAGGACTCTGGGATGACATCCATCTGGCCCACGTGACTTATCCACCTGAAGACCCTTGAGTTTGCAAAGCATTTTTTCCTTTATAATAACAATGACACTCACTCCTGCGCCCTGATACTCACAAACTTCCAGCACACTGCTAGAGTATTCCACAGTGAAGACAGGTGCAAAGTACCCATTCAATTCATCTGCCGTTTCTTTGTCCCCCATTACTACCTCACCATCATCATTTTCCAGTGGTCCAATATCAACTCTCACCTCCATTTAAATCTTTATAGAACTGAATAAACTTTTGGTATCCTGCTTTATATTCTTGGCTAGTCTACCCTCATATTTCATCTTTTGCCTTCTTATAGCTTTTTTAGTTGCCTTTTGCTGGATTTTAAAAGCTTTTAACTTCCCACTCACTTTTGCTACCTTATATGCCCTTTACTTGGCCTACCAAGGCCAAATAAGTACCTTATTTGCAAACTTCTTCGTCTGCGCCTTGTGAACTATCCCTAGTAACTTCACCCATCACTGCTCTGACATCATCCTTGCCAATATCCTCCTCCAATCCACCTGGGCAAGCTCCTCTCTCATGCCTCTGTAATTCTTTTTATTCCATTATGATACTGATACATGTGAGTTATGCTTCTCCATCTCAATTTGCAGTATGAATTCAATGATATTATGATCACTGCCTCCTAATGGTTCCTTCATGTTGAGTTCCTGAATAAGATCTGGTTTATTACTGAACACCCAATCCAAGAAAGGCTTTCCCCGAGTAGGCTCAAGCACACGCTGCTCTCAACAAATTCCCTCTCTGGTGATCCAACACCAACCTGATTTTACCAATCCCTTGCATACTGAAGTCCCCCATTACAACTGTCAGTACCCTTATTAAATGCCTTTTCCAGCTCCCTTTGCAATTTCAACTCCACATCTTGGCTACTGTTTGGAGGCCTATATACGATTCCCATAATGTTTTTTGCATCCTTGTAATTTCTTAACTCCACCCATGAAGATTCAACATTCTCTGTCCCTATGTCACTCTTTCTAAAGATGTAATTCCATCTCTTACCAACAGAGACACATCAACGCCTATGCCTCCCTGTCTGCCCTCTCAATACAAAGTATATCCTTCGATACTAAGCTACCAGCTATAGCTTTCTTTTGGCCCATTCAGTCTGCTCCGCCATTTCATTATGGCTGATCCAATTTCCTTCTCAGCCCTAATCTCCTGACTTCTCACTGTATTCCTTCATGCCTTGACCAATCAAGAATCGATCAACATCTGCCTCAAATATACACAAAGACTTGGCTTTGTAGTCACCCGTGACAAAGAATTCCACAGATTTGCCATTCTCTGGCTGAAGAAATTCCTTCTCAACTTTCTAAATTGACGTCCCTCTATTCTGAGGCTGTATCTTATGGTCTTAGACTGTGCACTTGTAATGCTAATGTGATACTGTAATTTCCTCAGGGATCAATAAAATATCTATCTATTTATCATAGGAAACATCCTCACCACATCTACTCTATCAAGGCCTTTCACCATTTGATAGGTTTAATAAGGTCACCCCTCATTCTTCTTAATACTAGTGAATACACAGGCCCAGAGCCATCAAAAGCTATTCAATCCGGGAATCATTTCCATAAATCTCTTTGAACCCTCTCCAGTTTCAGCACATCCTTTCTAACATAAGCGGTTCAAATCTGCACACAATACTGCAATTGAGGCCTTACCAGTGCTTTATGTACAATGTCCTGTGTACGTTACTCAAAATGGCCTCTTTGGTTTGTTACAAGTAGGAATGCTTCTTTGTCGGATAAGTGTTTCTCTCGCCGTTGTTTCACTTTAAAATGGCTGATATGGTAATTGTATTCACTTGTTAATCAATGGGGAATGTTATTGTGTCTTGTGATGCTGGGAGCTTGGGGGAGGGGTTTTCGCGGGTTTTTTGGTGGGAGGAGAGTGCGGGAGGAAGACGTCGAGGAAGGTGGATGTGCACTGCACTGCTCGGAAGACCCCCAGGCGTGGTCCTAGGTGCGAAGACGTGGAGGTCGGAGGCAAGCGACAAGGGGTCGAATGGTTCGTTGATTGAGCTCCAACGAGTGCACTAAACAGACTGAACTTTGATAAGTTGGCGCCTTTTGTTTTTTTCCTTGTGTATGTGTATATGTATATATATATATATTGTATTGCCTACTACTCTTTTAATTTTAGTAAACTCTTTAAAGTGTATGTCATAACGGTATTTGTTGTGAGTTTGATACTGTTGGCAGGCGCGAGGCATAAAACTCGATTCTCACAGCACCTGCGTGTACGGGAGGTGGGTTGGTGAGTGGCTGGATCTTTTTCCCCTAGACATATACCAGCCTGTTGGGTAAGTGTTACATTTATAAAGTTTCAACATTACATCCTTGCTTTTATATTCTAGTCCTCTTGAAATGAATGCTAAAATTGCATTTGCCTTCCTTACCACAGACTCAACCTTTAAATCAACCTTTAGGAAATCCTGTCTAAGGACTCCCAAGCCCTTGCATCTCAATTTTTTGTGTTTTCTCTCCATTTAGAAAATAGAGTACACTTTCATTTCTTCTACTAAATGCTTAACCATACAACTTCCCTGCACTAAATTCCATCTGCCATTTCTTTGGCCATTCTCCTAATCTAAGTCCTTCTGTAGCCTCTCTGTTTCTTCAAAACTACCTGCCCCTCCACCTGTCTTCATATCATCTGCAAACTTTACAGCAAAGCCATCAATTCCATCATCCAAATCATTGACACTTAACGTAAAAAGAATCGGTACCATTATAGACCCCTACGGAACACCACTAGTCACCAGCAGCCAGTCAGAAAAGGCTCCCTTTATTCCCACTCTTCGCCTCATGCCAATCAGCCACCGCTTTATCCATGCAAGAATCTTTCCTGTAATACCCCGAGCTTGTTTGTCTTGATGAATAAAGACTTTCATGTCTACCAAACTTCTCCAGTGACTTGGTCACAATCACAATTATTATTTCTTCTGAAGAGTGAACAAATGAATTAAGCTGGTGTTGATGGATAGGTTTGAGGGAATAAGTAACAGGGTTAGAGGGGAACAGGGAAAGGGAGGAATTGGAATGATGGGATTGCTCTGCTTGGAACCAGTATGGGTCAAAGATAAAGATTAGCTTTAATTATTACACATACATCTAAACATCAACATATACAGTGAAATGCTTCATTTCCATCAACCACCAACACAGTCCAAGGTTATGCCAGAAGGTTGTGCCTTCAAGTGTCACCATGTTTCTGGTGCCAACATAGCATACCCAAAACTCACTAACTATACATCTTTGGAATGTAGGAGGAAATCCATGTGGTTACAGGAAGAATATACAAATTCTTTACAGAAAACAGCAGGAATTGAACTCTTATCTGTGATCAATTGTGCTGTAAAGCACTGCGTTAACTGCCATGTTACAATGCTGTCCAAAGAAAAGTTATGGTCAGGCCATGAAAAGTCTCCCCAAGAGCCTAGCTGCATACTCAAAGGTATGGAAAGGTAAACAACAAACAATCCTTGTGCTAAATACCTACATATCTGCAACCTCTCAATGTTCTCCATTGCCACGTGTGTTGAAGAGCCAGTAACTGTCCGAATATCCTGCACCAGCTTGGAGTTAGATTCAGCTGTGGTCACATTGTCCCAGATCACTGCCACATTGTCTCCTGGTTTGATATCAAACAAATCCATTGCAAACCTGCTTTGGAACAGATAGTAAACGTTAGAACAAATACGAGGAAATCTGCAGATGCTGGAAATTCAAACAACAACACACAAAATGCTGGTAGGACACAGCAGGCCAGGCAACATCTATAGGGAGAAGCGCTGTCAACGTTTCAGGCCGAGACCCTGTGTCCCACCAGCATTTTGTGTAAACGTTAGAATGCTGCCTGGGAGTAGAATTTACAAGATCATTCACCACAAGAGGTAGAATACTGAAGGTGGCGTAAAGATTGTGCTGAGTTCAGCTGGGTTCAGGGAAAGGAGGGAGGAAGCTGTAGAGGTGGCAAGGTAGAACACAGGTGGTTGGGGTGAGATGGAAAAATTTCCTCTGCAATAAGAATAGCTTCAGCTTCTTCCAGTCTTTCCACACAGCTAAACTTCACCCTCAGTAATGTTGTAAACCCCTTCTGTACCTCCTTTTAAGTCTCAACATCTTCAATGTCCCAAATAGAACATAATGCTGCAGTCGTCAATACCAGTTTTATATGGAGGTATGATCAGCCTTGCACCAATTTACTTACTTTCATTGCCAATTTCACAATCATCCACACACACTATATATTGTCTCTAACAGCCCATGATATCATCTCTGCTTTTTCAGAGGAGCCTCACTCCTCTGAACAAAATCATTTTGGTATCTTTGTACATTTGTTGTAGTTGACAAGCTAAAACATGACATTTGAAGGCAAGTTATCCAATAATATAAAAGAGAATACCAAAAGATTTTTCATTTATATAAACGAGAAGCAAGAGTGGTTAGTGGACCACTGAAGACCAAGGGGGACAAAGAAATGTGCAACGGGCATAATAAGTAATTTGTGCCAGTCTTTATTGTGTAAGACATTAGAAGTATTCAAGAAATCTGAGTGTCAGGAGGCAGCAATGAGTGTTGCTATTACTAAGGAGAAGGTGCTTGGGAAGCTGAAAGGCCCAAGTCACCTGGGCCAAATGGACTACACCCCAGGGTTCTGAAAAAGGTAGTGGAAGAGCATTAGTAGTTATCTTTCAAGAATCACCAGATTCTGGAATAGTTCTGGAGGACTGGAAAATTGCAAGTGCCATGCCATTCTTTAAGAGAGAGACAAACCATCATAAGTACAGCCCTCCCCACTATTGAGAACATCTACACAGAGCACTGTCTGGGGAAAGCAGAATCCATCATCAGGGACCCCCAACACCCAGGGCATGTTCTTTTCTCACTGCTGCCATCAAGAAGGTATAGGAGCCTCAGCACCCACACCACCAGGTTCAGGAATAATTATTTCCCGTCAACCATCAGGCACTTGAACAGGAGATGATAACTTCACTCACCCCAACACTGAACTGCTTTTGCATTTGCAGATTGTTGCCTTTTGCACATTGGAAGTCTTGTGTGTGGTTTTCATTAATTTACTGTGTTTTTGTATTTACTGTGAATTCTCGAAAGTATATGAATCTTAAGGTAATATATGGTGACAAATGTGCACTTTGACAAAGAATTTATTTTGCACCCCCACGTTGTGCGGTAGACTAGCACCAAACTCTCCTCAAACACCATCTCACTCAGTGAGCCCACCCTCACCTCAACACCACACAACCTCTAGATTCCACATCTCTACCATTCCCAAACCCCAACCCTACTTCCATACACTGTACTTCTCAGTACCGTTCTACATAAAACATTCCACTCACTCGCGGGCTCAATCCCGGGCCTTCTCCTTGATCTATCGAAGACGGTCGAACGCAAACGAGCCAGCGAAGTGCGCAAGCGGACGAGAGCGCGCTGATGACGTCAGTAAGCGGACGAGAGCGCGCTGATGACGTTAGTAACCCGGACGAGAGCGCGCTGGTGACGTCAGTAAGCGGACGAGAGCGCGCTGATGACGCCAATGAGCGGGGAGGCGGACTATGATGGCGCTTCGGTGGAGGTCCGTTCAGCGGCTGCTGTATCGAGTGATCGCTGGCGGTTGGTCGGCTCCGGGATGGGCACCGCATCATCTTGCTGAAGGCGGGCGAGGGTTAGAGTTCGAGGGTACGACGGTGTTCAAAGAGGGAGTCGGAGCTAGGGGATATGAGTGAATGTGAGGTGATGAGGGTCTGTCAGGTGTGTGCGGGAGGTGGTAGTGGAGGGTGTGAAAGATATTTGGGTATGTTCGAGAGGTGAGTATTGGGGTGGGGCGAGAATGGACCAGGAGGCAAAGAGAGGAGGGGAATTCTTTGGCGAAAATGGCTTAGGAGAGGATGGTATACAATGCAAGGAGCTGAGCTGAACCCCCTAACCGTTTGATAGAATTGGGTGTTCTGGACCTCTGGCTTGATGCCAAGGTACAGTGATTGTCATATCCCAGTGATGTTTGGAGAATTTCTTTTTGTGCGTAACCCGGTCAGTACCTTATCTGAGGAGTCTGCAGAATTGATTGTATCTAATCTCTGATGTTCCTGTGCTGTGCTTGATGTGAATGGTACGTTTTGTCTTCCTTATTGACTGGAGAGGACTGAAGACCTTTCTCTCTCCTGCCAGCTGGATTTTGTTTCCAGAACAGACTGTACAGGGGTCTTCTGCATACATCGGTACAATTAAGAATGGTTAGTGAGGAACACCCCCACAACATCCAGACAGACAGTGAGCATCAAGACTTCCACTCCAGGTAAGCTCAACTGCTCCAGTTCCACACGGTAAAATCATAGCAGGATTGTAGGTTCTGTGGTTTTAACAGCTGCATCCTGTGAAGGAGACCAAGGAAAAGTTAGTAAGTTTTTTTTTTGTCAAGTGTGGATTGTAAAATTTGTGTCAGAAAACAATGTTAATTGGAGTTGATTGTTCAGGGATTTGTGATTTGTGAAATGGTCTACAAATAGTGCAAGTTATTGCTGTCAAAAATGAATGTTCATATAAACTGGATCCATTGTCAGGAAAATGTAGAAAGTTCAGGAAATAGAACTGACTGCATTATTCTTTCAAAAAAAATGAAACCTCAGAATATAAACAAGAGAAAATCTGCAGATGCTGGAAATCTGAGCAAAACACACAAAATGCTGGAGGAACTCAGCAGGCCAGGCAGCATCTATAGTCCCGTCAAAAGGTTTTGGCCCAAAACATCGGCAGTGCTTTTTTCCATAGATGCTAACTCTTCCTGAGTTGTGGATTGCTGAACTATTCATTCAGATGTGTATGGAAATATGAAGATAAATGGATTGTCTTTTGTTACAGCAGATAATTGAATGGGAGTCTTTAAATTTTGTTAACCTAGAAAAAGTATGCATCTGCTGACTGTTTACAGAGTTAAAAGAACCATCACCATTGAAGTTTGCTTACAGCTGCAGAGACATGGATTCAGTCCTGACCTTGTATTTTTCTCTGCATCAAGTGAGCATGTTATTATGACCTTGAAGGTTTCTCCCTGGGTATTTGCAAAGTTGTACTAGTAGGTTGATCAGCAGCTTTGAATTGCCCACAGTGCGTAAGTAAGTGTAAATTCTGGGGAAGTTGATTGGGGTGCATTTGGGTATTTTCTGATTACCATGAACTGTCAGCTGAAGAGCTTTTTTCCATGTGGGATCTCTACAAATGTAACAGACAGAGAAGTTATGAAAATGTATAATTACTAGGTTGAATGATTGAAACAGGGACAATGTCAACATTTTAAGAATTATTTATATACCTGATACAGTTGATTGAAGGAAAGGCTGACGATGAAACTGGGAGCATCAGATGACTAATCTCAGAGAGTAAACCCAGCTTGGGTGTTTGGGCTGTTTAGGTACTATGGTTTTAATATCCTACTGATTCCCTCTGCTGTTTTGACTATACCTACCTCTTCCCACCCTGTCTCCCATAAAAGTGCTATTCCCTTTTCTCAGTTCCCTTGTCTCTACTACATCTGTTCTCAGGATGAGGCTCTCCTTTCCAGGATGTCAGAGATGCCCCCCTTCAAAGAAAGGGGTTTCTCTTTCTTCACTATTGATGCTGCCTCATTCAGTTCTCCTCCACTTCTCGAATATCTGTGCTCACTCTATCTTCCTGGCCCCTTAATAGTGTTGGAGTTCCTTTTGCCCTTAACACCCCATGAACTTTTACATCCAACACATCATTTAACGCAACTTCCACGATCTCCAAAAAGATCCTATCACCAAACATGTCTTTTCTCCCCCCTCTTTCTGCAAGGATCAGTCCCTCTGTGACTCCTTTCTCCATTTGTCTCTTCCTACAAATCTCTCTGCCAGCACTTATCCCTGCAAGTGGCCAAAGAGCTACACCTCCTTCCTCACCACCGTTCAGTGAGGCAAGACTTTACCTATGATTCTGCTAGGGCCATCCATTATGTCCAGTGCTCCCAGTGTTGCCTCCTCTGCATTGGTGAGACCTGTCATAAATTAGGGGACTAATTTGTTGAGTACCACTGCCCCATCCGCCAAAAGTAGAACTTCCTAATGGCCAAACTTTTAAAATCCCATTCCCATTCTTGTTCCTGTTCAGATATGTCGATCCATGGCCTCCTCTTGTGGCATGATGAGGACTCCCTCAGGGTGGAGGAGTAACACCTTATATTCCGTCTGGGTAGTCTCCACCCTGAGGAATGAAAAGAGAGTTCTCCTTCTGTTTTAAAAATAAAATTCCCTCCCCTCCCCTCTTCTTCTATTCCCACTCTGGCTTCTTGCCTCTTCTCAGCTACTTGTCGCCTCTTCCTGGTGCTCCTCCTCCTCTCCTTTCTCCTATGGTTCACTTTCCTCTCCTATCAGATTCCTTCTTCTCCAGCCCTTTACCTTTCCTACCCACCTGGATTCACTTATCACCTTCTAACTAGCCCCCTTCTCGCCGCCCCCCTTTGATTCTGAAGCAGGATTCTTGACCTGGAGCATCAACTATTTGTTCATTTCCATGAATGCTGCCTGACCTGCTGAGTCCTCCAGCATTTTATGTGTGTTGCTTTGGATTTCCAGTATCTGGAGATTTTCTGTGTTTAATTTCCTTTGTTTCCTGGGTTGACTGCTGTGGACTGAAGAATGGATGGTGAGTTGGCTGGCGTTTATGAATGTCAATTTTCTTGATAAACTACAGATTAGATGAGGAAGGAGCAGCACATGGTGTGTGTTTGGTCTTTGAGAGGCCCATACAGGATGGTAGTGAACAAAGTTAGAGCTTCGTAGAACAAGGTTGCGGGGGTAAGAGGTTGCACTGTGGTTTGGTTGATGGACATAATAGGAATAAATGCCTCATTTTCAGGTTTGGAGGCTGTGAATGCCATGGAATATATTGCCAGGAGTGCAGATCTGATAACGCACTTGAACACAATTCTGGTGAGACTACACCTGGAATTTGTATAGGTCTCGTCTCTTGACCCAAAGAAAGTTATACTGACAATAGTGGAAAAGTAGTAAAGATTGTGTCTAATCTTTGAGCTTGAAAAAAATGAGTTGAAATCCTTAGACTGTACAAAGTTCTTCTGGAACATGGCAATGCCAGTGTATCTTTCTCGAGCTGGTGAGTATGGAACTAAACAAAATGCTACTAATTTTGGACAGATGAGAACTTCGTTCACCCAGAGGTCAGCAAATCTTTTAGAATTTTCTTCCTGAGAGGGTCGTGAATGCTGAGTTTATGTCTATAATAAGAATGGGTGGACAGATGTCTGGGTGTTCAAGGATTTAAGGGATGTAGGGTAAATGCAGGAATGTGAAATGTAGGGCAATGATCTAATTAAATGGTATAGAAGACACAAGTGGTGGAACAGCCTCCTGAGTTGGGGTCTCTGGGCTCCACTGTACTAGCCAATATCACCTTCAGGTATCTGTTTACTGGCATCCCCACATGTAATGAGTGTCAGTGTGCGAGTTGTGAAGTGGAAACCAGTGTGATGAATAAGTGTTGTGTGCCCCATTTCACTGGGCCTAGGTTTTTCTTAGTGTGGCTCCTGCCTGCACTTACTGTTCAATTTCCCCTTTCACTGCACTATCCCTTAACCCAGACTAGCTGAGTACAAATATCCCAGACCTGATTGGAAAGGTTCTGCAAGTAGTTGACATTTGAGGATCATAAGTCCCACTCAGAGGCCAACTTGAATGGTTTAGTAGGTATGAGAGGTATCTAACGTTGAAAATGGAATATCAGAAATTGTTAACCAAAAACTGCAGAGATGGTGGTTTTGTTATTTGTAATCTACCAAAATTCCCTGTAAGCTGTCAGGGTCCCAGAAGTTTTGAAAACTACGAATTCAAGGAGGGAACAGAGAACAAGAATCTGCAAAAACAAGGGAAATAGAAACCACTGAACAAGTCTGGAGAGCTGAGTGGTGCCTTTAAGTTAGCCAGTCCTGGAAGAGAAGTGGCAGTGAATTCAGTTCATAAACCAGAAAGGTTTTATTGGTAGGAAGAGAAAGAGTTACCATTACAGGTTTGCAGTTCTTTTGATTTTCATTAGTGCAGGAATTTGTAGGCTGATTATGTCATTGGCAAATTTTTGAAGACACTATAGCTGGAAAATCATGAAAGAAAAAAGCAGAATAATTGTGGTTTTATAAAAGAGGGATTTTTCTTAAAAATTGTCTGGAAAGAAGGCTATAGGTCTCGTTTGGCTCAACAGTCAGTGACTAGTCAGAGGGATCAGAGTTGGGACCTCAGTTGTTAATGCTGTAGCCAAATTGCAGTGAGCGTGATTGGTAAAGGTATGGTTGAACCTTTGCCTCACCTGCAAGGGCTTTTTAGTTCCCTGGATGGTGGTGAGGGGGGAGGTGTCACACCTACCATGAGGGCAGTGGATGGTGGGATATGGAGTGGTGAAGTGGATGAGGAAGGTTTTGCAGATGGAGTGTGATATGGGAAATTGTGAGATTATATACTTTGTGTAAATAATTTTCTCTCTCATTCTTTCCAAAGTGAGATGATAAAGTGTTCTTGGGGCTTCTAACACTTGAAGCACAAAAGAAAATGCACAGGACATGCAGGAATTAAATAAAGGCAAAGGCATTGACTGCCTTTATTGCAGTGGGTATGCAGTGTAAAAATAGTGAGATTTTGATTCAACTTTACAAGGTACTGTGGGGACAACACCTGGAGTATTGATCACAGTTTTGATCTCTGAGTTTAATGAGAGATGGGTCTGCATAGGAGGTAGCACAGAGGTTTACAGTGTTGGTTCCTGAGATGAAGGGGGATGTATATAAAGAGTTAGTCCAGTTTGGACCTGTACTTACTGGAACTTAGAAGAATGAGATGATCATGTTGAAATATGAACACTTCTGAGAGAATTTGGTAGGGTGGATGCTAAGACGATAAACTCCTGGGAATTGGTGGGGGAATAATTTAAAGATGTGCCTTCTGCCCTTCCTCACAACTCTAGACTTTCTGTTGAATTAAAGAGCTGGTGGATGCATCACAGCACAGAGTTTGTGTTTAGGAAGGTCCACAACAGCAATTTTTTGTGGCTTTTACTAAAAAGTATCAGCACAATGACAACTGGGAGTGGTAGGGCTCACTCAATTGAATTTGCTGTTAAGTTAGATATACATGGCACAGGCATTGGGTGCATTTCTTACAGTTCAATTTCCCTTTCCACTGCAGTTATTCAGATCAGAGTGCAGAGAAGGGAGAGGGCTTCGAGTCTGAGGATCAGCTGCGGCAGCAGCTCTTTTCAGCGGCACTGAAATTTGTTCCTAAGTATGGCTGGTCAGTGGAGGCCATTGCAGAAGGAGCCAAGGTAAAAGCTGTTAAAAGTTGTGACACTTTAAGAACAAATATCTGCATGACCACATTCTACTGTTCTTGCTGGCTTCTCATTGTTTACATTTGGTTCATTCTGAGCTCTGACACCCTCACTTATAGTGCAAGATGCATTTGTAACACTATAACCATCCTCTCGCACTGTGAATGCATTTCATATGTGCCTCTATGCTGTCTGATAAGAGTCATAATGCACAGAAACAGGCCTTTTGATTATGCATAGCTGTGTTGACTATCAAGTACATATCTACACTCATCCCATTCACCATTACTTGGTCCTTAGCCGACTATACCTTTGTGATTCACAAGCTCATCTGGATACAATTAAATATACTGGAGCCTCTACCTCGATCACCTTATCAGGCAGTGCTCCAGATTTCAGCCTCTGGCTGAAGAAGTTTTCCTCCAACCTTTTCGACCAACTTCTACATGGGACCTTGTCAAAGGCTTTACTGAAGCTCATGTAGACATCAACTGCAGTGACTTTATCAGTATAATTTCTTACTACATCAACAAAACTGAACCAGATCAGCTGAACAGTATCTCCACCAGAATCTATGGCATCACTACCTTATCAGTTGAAGATTAATGCTGTATCTTAGAACTACTTTTCCAGTAACTTCACTACCACAGATGTTCAACTCACTTGTCTGATCCTTGTTTTCCTTCTTGAATAAAGGAACCACATTTGCTATCCTCCAGTCATCTGGCACCTCACCTTTGGTCAGTAAGAATTTAAAAAACTCCATCAGGGCCTCAGCAATCTCCTCCCTTCCCTCCTTTTACATCCTGGGACACATTTCATCAGGCCCAGGGAAGTTATACACCTTAGATTTGTTGTTTTTCAATGTTAACACAGTCTGAATATCCTCATTCCCTTCAAGTAATTGTGCAAAGACAATATCCTTTTCCTTTGTGTGTACAAATTCAAGATTCAAAAACTTTATTGTCATTCCAACCATACATCAGCTCTGCAGGGCAGAATGAGACAGCGTTTCCCAGGGACAAGTGCAATCATAACATAACAAACGCAACAATAAATAGTAAAACACAACAGCCACATGTTGGTTAAAATCGAGTTCTAAGTGTCCAGTGCAAGTTAAAAGTGCCCAAAGCAGAGTCAGGTAGAGCAGCTATTTAGCAGTCTGACTGCCTGTGGGAGGAAGCTGTTTAGTAGCCTTGTGGTTTTTGTTTTGATGCTCCTGTAATGTTTGCATGATGGCCGAAGAACAAACTGTTTATGGAGAGGGTATGAGGGATCTTTAATGATGTACTGTGTCTTCTGGAGGCATCAACTCTGAAAGAGGTCTTGTACAGAAGGTAGAAAGACCCCAATAACCTTCTTGTTTAAAACCTCATCAACATCTGGCTGCAAGCACATGTTGCCCTTTGGTCTCTTACTGGCCCTTTTCTTTCCATGGTTATCATTTTACTCTTTAATGTAATTATAAAATGCTTTGTTTTTATTTAACTCTTACCTGCCAGTGATATTTTTTGCCCTCTTTTCCCTCCTTATTGCTTTTAAGTGTTCCAATAAGGAAACTTGCTGCAGATTAGAGAATATAATGTACCCTTGCTTTGGAAGTTGTGTTCTTCCTCAAGTGTTGACCCCAGCACTGCTTTCAAAGAGTTAACACAATGCTGAGTCACTGTTATTCATTCTGTTGTTTCAGTTAAAATGTTGGAAGTGTAGGCGCAGCTCCTTTTGTGCAGAAGTAGAGTTTATGATCAGAATCGCTTTCCAGGAGTTTATCCTCACTCTCCTCAGGAATTTTGCTCACTCTTTCTATTTAGAATGGACTTTGGCCAGTGGGGAAAAGTAGAGAAAATGCTATTCCTGATATAGGTTAAGTACATAAGAAATCAAAGCAGTAGGCTGAGATAAGAATCTAGCTGAATGTTCCCCCAAAGGCCAGATTCCCTCCCAATCCACACACTTGTTTGGAGATCCACTCAATCAATGGGTTTCATTAAATAACCTTCATGGTTGAGCCTTTTGAGGTAGACCATACTCACCTCTTCATTGTGCAGACTCCCAGCGATAGGAAATAGCCCTTCATCATCTGCTATAGAATGTTGCATATTAATGATATTATACAAATTCAGCCATTTTTACTGAGTCTCTCTTCAAAGTTATCTCTCATCAATCAGAATTAATGACTATGAGGCCAAGTTTGTGAATGATACAAAGATAGGTGAAGGGGCAGGTAATGTTGAAGGAAGCAGCAAATCTACAGAAGGGCAGATTACGAAAACGGGCGAAGAAGTGCCAGATGGAATTTAGTGCAGGAAAGTGTATGCTCATGCACTTTGGTAGAGGAATAAAGGCGTAGACTATTTTCTAAATGGGGAGCAAATTCAGAAGTCAGACGTGCAAAGGGATTTTAGAGTCCTCATGCAGGATTCCCTAAAAGTTAACTTGCAAGTTGAGTCGGTATTAAGGAAGACTATTACAGTATTAGCAATCATTTCAAAAGGATTATAATATAAAAGCAAGGATGTAATGCTGAGACCACATTTGGAGTATTCTGAGCAGTTTTGGGTACAATATCTAAAAAAGAATGTAAGACCATGAGACCTAGAAGCAGATTTAGGTTATTCAGCCCATTGAGTCTGCTCTGCCATTCCATTATGGCTGATCTCAGATACCACTCACTCCCAAACACCTGCCTTTTCGCCATAGCTATTGATGCCCTGACTGATCAGGAAACTATCAACATCCACCTTAAATATACGCACAGACTTGGCCTCCACCGTAGTCTGTGGCAAAGCATCCATAGATTCACTACCCTCTGGCTAACAAAAAATCCTCCTTACCTCTGTTCTAAAAGGTTGCCCCTCAATTTTGAGGCTGCGCCCTCTAGTTCTGGATACCCCCACCATAGGAACGATCCTCTCCACATCCACCTTATGTAGTCCTTTCAACATTCGTTAGGTTTCAATGAGATCTCCAAGCATACTTCTAAATTCCAGTGAGTTCAGGCTCAAAGCTACCAAACACTCCTCAGATCAAGTCAAGTCACTTTTTATTGTCATTTCGACCATAACTGCTGGTACAGTACATAGTAAAAATGAGACAACGTTTTTCAGGACCATGGTGTTACATGACACAGTACAACTAGACTGAACTATGTAAAAAAGCAACCCAAAAAAGAAACTACACTAGACTATAGACCTACCCAGGACTGCATAAAGTGCACAGAACAGTGCAGGCGTTACAATAAATAATAACACGACAACAGGCCAGTAAGGTGTCAGTCCAGGCTCTGGGTATTGAGGAGTCTGATAGCTTGGGGGAAGAAACTGTTACATAGTCTGGTCATGAGAGCCCGAATGCTTCGGTGCCTTTTCCCAGATGGCAAGAGGGAGAAGAGTTTGTGTGAGGGGTGCATGGGGTCCTTCATAATACTGTTTGCTTTGCAGATGCAGCGTGTAGTGTAAATGTTCGTAATGGCAGGAAGAGAAACCCTTTCATTCCTGGAATCAACCTTGTGAACCTCCTCTGGACGTTCTCCATTGACAACACGTCCTTTCTGAGATATGGTGCTCAAAACTGTTGACAATACTCCAACTCCGGCCTGACTAGTGTCTTATAAAGACTCAGCATTATGTCCTTAATTTTATATTCTATTCCCCTTGATATAAATGCGAACATTGCATATACCTTCTTTACCACAGACTCAACCTGTAAATTAACCTTCTGGGAGTCTTGCATGAGGACTCCTAAGTCCCTCTGCACTTCTGATGTTTGAACCTTCTCCCCATTTAGATAATAGTCTGCACTGTTGTTCCTTTTACCAAAATGTATTATCAGATATTTCCCAATATTGTGTTCCATCTGCCACCACTAGTCACTGGAAGCCAATCAGTAAAGGCCCCCTTTATTCCCACTCGCTGCCTCCTGCCTGTCGGCCATTCCTCTATCCACGCAGTAGCTTTCCTGTAATGCCATAGGAGTTTATCTTGTTGATCAGCCTCGCGTGTGACACCTTATCAAATGCCTTCTAAATATCCAAGTCAATGACATCCACTACCTCTCTTTTGTCCACCTGGCTTATTATTTCCCCGAAGAACTCTAACAGATTTGTCAAGCAAGATTTCCCTCAACAGAAACGATGCTGACTTTGACTTATTTTATCATTAGACACCAAGTTCTCCAACACCTCATCCTTAATAATAAACTCCAACACTTTCCCAACCAATGAGGTTTGGCTAACTGGCCTATAATTTCCTTTTGTTTGCCTTCATCCCTTCTTAAAAAGTGGAGCGACATTTGCGATCTTCTAGTCCTCCGAGAGAGACCATGCCAGAATCGAGTGATTCTTGAAAGATCATGACCAATGCATTCGTCATCTCTTCAGCAACCTCTCCCAAGACTCTGGAATGTATTCCATCTGGCCCAGGTGACTTATCCACCTTAAGACCTTTGTGCGTGCCTGGCAATTTTTCCTTTTTAATAGCAATGGCACTCTCTCCTGCTTCCTGACACTCACAGACTTCTGGCACACTGCTAGTGTCTTCCACAATGAATACTGATGCAAAGTACCCAAGTTCATCTCCCATTTATTTGTTCCCCATTACCACTTCATCAGCATCATTTTCAAGTGGTCCAATATCAACTCTCACCTCCCTTTTACTCTTTATGGTATGTGCTAGAGGGTCGAGAGAAAGTTTATGAGAATAATCCAGGAATGAAAGGGTTAATGTATGAGGAGTGTTTTATTGCTCTGGGTCTGTACTCGCTAGAGTTGGAAGAATGTGGGGGAGGGGTGAGAATCTCATTGAAGTCTATTAAATATTGAATTGCCTAAATAGTGTGGACGTGATGAGGATGTTTCCAGTAGTGGGAGAATGCAGGACAAGAGGATACAGCCTCAGCATAGAAGGATGTTCCTTTAGAACAGAGTTGAAGAGGAATTTCTTTAGCCAGAGAGTGTGGTGAATCTGTGGAATTCATTGCCTTGTATGGTTATAGAGGTGAAGTTATTGGGTATATTTAAAGTAGAGATTGATAGGTTCTTGATTGAAGAGTCCCAAAGATACAGTATGCACACAGTTCTCCAGGTTTGGAATTTTTTAAAGTTCTGTACAAGTTCAGCAATGTTTTACTTCATGCGTGCTCTGAGGGAAACACACTTCTTCAATTGCACAGTGCACTGTTCCATGTCTCTCAAATCGTAAGCATGGACTTTAGACAACAGGTGCAGGAGTAGGCCATTTGGCCCTTTGAGCCAGCACCACCATTCCCTGTGATCATGGCTGATCATCCACAATCAGTACCCTGTTCCGGTCTTCTCCCCATATCCCTTGATTCTGCTATCTTTAAGAGCTCTATCTAACTTTTTCTTGAAAGCATCCAGAGAATTGGCCTCCACTGCCTTCTGAGGCAGAGAATTCCATACATCTACAACTTTCTGGGTGAAAAAGTTTTTCCTCAACTCTGTTCTAAATGGCCTACCCCTTATTCTTAAACTGTGGCCTCTGGTTCTGGACTCCCCCAACATTGGGAACATGTTTCCCATGTTTCCTGCCTTTAGCGTGTCCAACCCCTTAATAATCTTATATGTTTCAATCAGATCCCCTCTCATCCTTCTAAATTCCAGTGTATACAAGCCCAGTCGCTCCAATCTTTCAACATATGACAGTCCAGCCATCCCAGGAATTAATCTTGTGAACCTATGTTGCACTCCCTCAATAGCAAGAATGTCCTTCCTCAAATTTGGAGACCAAACCTGAACACAATACTCCAGGTGTGGTCTCACCAGGGCCCTGTACAATTGCAGAAGGACCTCTTTGCTCCTATACTCAACTCCCCTTGTTATGAAGGCCAACATGCCATTAGCTTTCTTCACTGCCTGTTGTACCTGCATGCTTACTTTCAGTGACTGATGAACAAGGACACCTATATCTCATTTTACTTCCCCTTTTCCTAACTTGACACCATTCAGATAGTAATCTGCCTTCCTGTTCTTGCCACCAAAGTGAATAACCTCAGAGTTATCCACATTAAACTGCATCTACTGTGCATCTGCCCACTCACCCAATCTGTCCAAGCCACCCTTCATTCTCATAATATCCTCCTCACATTTCACACTGCCACCCATCATCTGCAAATTTGCTAATGTTACTTTTAATCCCTTCATCTAAATCATTAATGTATATTGTTAATAGCTGCAGCCCCTGCACCGAGCCTTGTGATACCCCACTAGTCACTGCCTGCCAATCTGAAAGGGACCTATTAATCCCTACTCTTTGTTTCCTGTATGCCAACCAATTTTCTATCCATGTCAAGTACCCTACCCCCAATACCATGTGCTCTAATTTTGCGCACTAATCTCCTATGTTGGACCTTATCAAAGCTCTCTGAAATTCCAGGTACACTACATCTCCTGGCTCTCCCTTGTCCATTTTCATAGTTACTGTTACGATCCAGCAACAATGAATATATAATTGAGACAGGTTTTTTATAACAAATAAAACATTTATTAAACCCTGCTAAAACAAAAACCCAAAAGTAAACAAAGGACTAACTTAACTGGAAGTAGGCTGCTAAACGGCAGCTCGAACAGTTCTTAAAGCGAGAAATGTGAACTCAGTTCTTTAAAGTAGTATTGCAAAAAGTCCAAAATGATTTACAGTCAATCAGGAGAGAATTTCCTTGAAGTAATAAATTCTCTTTCGTGACATTACTGCTGAACCCAGCCGAAGTATGCATTGCCCGAAGGATTTACGATGAAGGAAATAAAATGGCTTAAAGGCACTGACCTTTCCTTGGCAAATAACTCACTGCCCCAGTCCTTTCTGCTCTTAAAGCAGGGACTAACGTGGGTGCAGGTTTCTAATTCCTTCTGAATGAAGATCAAATAAGGTCAAACCTGTTTCACTGCTGACAACATCAACTTTCCTGGATTCTTCAGCTTCCCAAACTTCGATAATTCTTCACTTTCTGACTGGACTTTAACTGGCAGTGATTTTCAGAACTGCCAGCACAATAATTCTTACAGTAGAAATTAAAACAAAACTGCGTCATAAAATCAAATACGCAGCAGAACGGAGTTACTGACAGCTTAAGCCACGAACTGACCTGCGTCACAGGGAGGAGTCGTCCTTTTATACCCTGTTCAAACAAGCCATGACATGACCTCTCACTGGCGGGAAAATTACATCACTCTACCGTCACAAGACCAGTACATCATGCCCAGCAGAGCCTCAATTACATCATGGTCATGTGACAGTCACAAGATACCCACGGGGTATGTAACAGTTACATCCTCAAAAAATTCCAGAAGATTAGTCAAGCATGATTTCCCCTTTGTAAATCTATGCTGACTCGGACCAATCCTGTTACTGCTATCTAAATGTGCCGCTATTTCATCTTTTATGATTGACTCCAGCATCTTCCCCACCACTGATGTCAGGTTAACTGGTCTATAATTCCCAGTTTTCTCTCTCCCTCCTTTCTTAAAAAGTGGGATAACATTAGCTACCCTTGGAAACTGGCTCTTCAGCGATATGAGTCCATATCGACCACCCAATTACATTCATCCTGTGTTAATTCAATTTTCCTTGCAACTCCTCCAAGATTCTATTGCTCACTAGCACACCAGCTTTGATTTAGCATTAAACATGGAGACATTGTTATGTGTGTTTATCTGAGTGATGTAACTAACTAAGTATTAAGGTCAGGTCCTGTGGCTTCCTACTATCATGACAGCCTGCCAGACTGCATACTACACTTGTTTTATGTTTAGTTATTTAACCATTTCGTATCCTTTAATTTATGTACTTTTGGCGTGATGGGCATTGTGCTAATAGTGTTGCAATGTAGTGAATGAGATTATGCAGGATTAGTGTATACACATCATAGTCATGCTGCATGAAAACAGACCCTTCAATCCAACTCATCCATGCCAATGAAGATTCCCATCTAAGTAAATCCCATTTTCTCACATTTGACCCATATCCTTCTAAACCTTTCCTATCCATGTACCATCCAAGAACCTTTTAAATGTTTATAATGTCTCTGCCTCAACTATGGTTCATTTAAAAGGATTCACCCTCCTTGGAAGTTTTCATACTTCTTAGTTTTACAGCATTGAATCACAGTAGATTTTATTTGGCATTTTTTACACTGATCAATGGAAAAAGACTCATTTGAAAGTGAAAACAGATCTCTACAAAGTGATTTAAATTAATTACAAATATAAAAACACAATATTGGATAAGTTTTAAACCCCCTTTTGCAATTTGGTGACACACCAAATCATCACTTGTGCAGCTAAGTGGTTTTAGAAATCTCATATTTAGTCAAATGGAGATCTGTTTTTGGAGACCTGTGTGCAGTCAAGGTGTGAAAATTGCTGTAGTGAAAGTACACCTGTATCTTGGAAGATCCAGCTGCTGGTGAGGTTGTTGTTGTGGCATCCGTCGGTCTCGAGAGACCGTGGATCTGCGCCTGGAGTTTCCAGGGCGCAGGCCTGGGCAGGGTTGTATGGGAGATCGGCAGTTGCCCAAGCTGCAGGCCTTCCCCTCTCCACACCGGTGTCATCGCAGAGCAATGTGTTGTTAAGTGCCTTGCTCAAGGACACAAACACGTTGCCTCAGCTGAGGCCCAAACCAGTGACCTTCAGGTTACTAGTCTGATGCCTTGCCCACTAGGCCACGCTGGTGAAGTAACATCCTGGCAAAAACTATACCATGAAGACATAAGAACAATCCAAGCAACTCCTTGAAAAGGTTATGGAAAGCTCAATTCAGGAGATGGATGCAAGAAATTTTCCAAGTCACTGAATATTAGGTCAATCTTCAAGAAATGGAAAAAATATGGCACAGCTGTAAATTTGCCTAGAGCAGGCCTTCCTCAGAAACTGAGTGACCTTGTAAGAAGGGGACTAGTGAGAGAGGCCATCAAGAGACCTGTGACAACTCTGGAGGAGTTACAAGCTTCAGTGTCTGAGATGGGGTCAACAACTGTTGCCCAGGTGCTTCACCAGTTGCAGCTTTATGGGAGAATGACAAAGAGAAAGCCACTGTTAGGGGAAAAAAACTCACAGGAAATCTCAGCTAGAGTTTGCCAGAAGGCATGTGGGAGACTCTGAAGTCAACTGGAAGATGGTTCTATGGTCTGATGAAACTATAGTTGAGCTTTTTGGCCATCAGACTAAGCACTAGTGTAAGCCAAACACTGCACATAATCAAAAATATATCATCCTTACTGTGAGGCTTGGTGCTGTGGCGATGCTTCACTGCAGCAGGCCCTGGAAGACTTGTGAAGGTAGAGGGTAAAATGAATGCAGGAAAATCCTGGAGAAAAACCTGATGCAGTCTGCAAGAGAATTGAGACTTGGGAGATTTGTTTTACAAGACAGTGACCCCAAATATAAAGCCAAAGCTACACAAAACTGGCTGAAAAACAACAAAGTTCATGTCTTGGAGTGGCCAAGTAACAGTCCCAACCTAAATCCAATTGAGAATTTGTGGGCAGACTTAAAAGGCTGTTCATTCACGATCTCCGTACAATCTGACAGAGCTTGAACAGTTTTGTAAAGAAGAATAGGGAAAAATTTCAGTGTCCAGATGTGCAAAGCTAGTAGAGACCTATCCACACTGATTCAAGGCTGTAATTGCTGCCAGTAGTGCATCTATTAAATTCTGACTTGAAGGGGGTGAATACTTATGCAATCAATTATTTTGTGTTTTATATTTGTAATTAATTTAGATCATTTTGTAGAGATTTGTTTTCACTTTGACACGGAAGAGTCTTTTTCTGTTAATCATTGTAAAAAAAAGCCAGATTAATTCCACTGTGATTCAATGTTGTAAAACAATAAAACATAGAAACTTCCAAGGGAAGATTCCAGAGCTTTGCTGAGAACAGATTAGAGTAGCTTTATCTGTCACATGTACATTAAAGCACACAGTAAAATGCACTGTTTGCACTTTTTATAGGCACAATATGTACTTCCTCAGGCAATTCAATCCAAATACTGATCACCATTTGGGTTAAAAAGTTGCCCCTAAGATGCTTATCAAATCACTCCTCTATAACCTTAAACATATGTTTTCTCGTCCTTGATTCCACTATCCTGGGGAAAAAGACTGTATATATTCCCCCTATATTTTTCATTCATGATTATATGCACCTGTATCAAAATCAACCTTGTACACTTCAGTGAAAAAAAAGTCAATCTTCCCAATTCTGCATAAATCAGTCCCTGGAATACCAGCAACATTTTCTAAATTTCCTCTGCACTTTTTCTAGCATACTAGTATATTTCTGAAACAAAACTGAACACAAATGGGTGACAGCCCATGGGTGACAGTCAGGAGAGGCAGGGGGAGCAGACAGAGAGAGAAGAGCACCCCTGTGGCCGTTCCCATCAAAAATAAGTAGACCATTTTGGATACTGTTGGTGGGGATGACCTACCAGGAACAAGCTGCAGTGGTCCTGTCTCTGGCACTGAGTTTGGACCCTTGACTAGGAAGGGGAGGAGGGAAGAGAAGAGAGCGGTATTGATAGGGGATTCTGTAGTCAGGGGGGCAGATAGGAGATTTTGTGGGGAAGATCGGGGGTCTCGGATGGTATGTTGCTTCCCTGGTGCCGGGGTCCGAGACATCTCAGATCGGGTGCAGGTTATTCTCGAGTGGGAGGGCAAGAATCCAGATGTTATGGTCCATGTAGGGACCAATGACGTGGGTAGGATGAGTGAGGGGGTCCTGCGTAGGGAGTTCAGGGAGTTAGGTGCGAAGCTGAAGAGCAGGACCTCCAGGGTAACAATCTCAGGATTGCTACCTGTGCCACGTGCGAGTGAGGCAAGGAACAGAAAGATTATAAAGATTAATATGTGGCTGAGAGGATGGTGCAGGAGGGAAGGCTTCAGGTTTGTAGATAATTGGGCTTTGTTCCAGGGAAGGTGGGATCTGTTCCGAAGGGACGGTTTACGAACTGGAGCGGTACTAACATTCTTGCAGGGAAGTTTGCTAGTGCTTCTTGGGGGGGGGGGGGGGGTTTAAACTAAATTTGCAGGGGTCGGGGATCCAGAATGTGAGGGAGGATAGCGAGAGGAAGAATAAATGACAGGTGGGGACTACACGGGTTCCGGAATATTAAGTGTGTAGTAGAGGAAGGTGGGGCAAAACTAGTGATAAGGAGGACATGTACAGAGGGATGGTCTGACGGAACATGGAGTTAGATGTGTTGAAAGAATAAGTAAATTTAGGAAGGACAACAAAATTCTAGGGGTGTATAGCCCGATGGGAGTTCGAGGAGCTGGGTTAAGCACAATAGGCAGTGATTCAAACAGAGAGAGGAGAAATGAGTTAAAAGTTCTATATCTGAATGCTCGAAGTGTCAGAAATAAGGCGGATGAGCTTGAAGCCCAGGTGTGAATGGGTAACTATGATGTTGTTGGGATAATGGAGACATGGCTGCAGGGAGATCAGACCTGGGAAATGAATGTTCAAGGGTATACGTGCTATCGTAGGGACAGAAATGTGGGCAGAGGGGGTGGGGTGGCCCTGTTGGTGAGGAATGAGATTCAGTCCTTTGCAAGGGCGGACATAGGGTCAGGAGAAGTAGAATCTGTGTGGATAGAACTGAGGAACAGTAAGGGCAAAAGGACCCAAATGTGAGTTGTCTGCAGGCCACCAAACAGTAGCATGGATATTGGGTGCAAGTTGAATAGGGAGTTAACATTGGCATGTGGCAAAGGTATTGTTGCAGTAGTTATGAGGGATTTCAACATGCAGGTGAACTGGGAGAATCAGGTTGGTGCTGGACCACAGGATAGGGAGTTTGTAGAGTGCCTACGGGATGCATTCTTGGAACAGCTTGTACGAGAGCCGACCAGGAACAAGACGATTCTGCATTTAGTGTTATGTAATGAACAGGATTTGATAAGCGATCTCACAGTAAAGGAGCTATTAGGAGGTAGTGATCACAATATGATAAGCTTTTATCTGCAATTTGAGAAGGATAAGGGCAGCTCGGAGGTGTCAGTGTTGCAGATGAACAAGGGAAACTATAGAGCCATGAGGGAGGAGCTGGCCAAAGTTGACTGGACGGATAGCCTAGCAGAAAAGACAGTGGAACAGCAATGGCAGGTATTCTTGGGAATAATGCACAAGGTGCAAAATCAGTTCAACCCCCGGAGAAGGAAGGATTCAAAGGGGGGAAAGGGGCCACAGTGGTTGACAAAGGAAGTCAGAGATTGCATAGCATTAAAAAAAAGGAAATATGATAGAGCTAAGGTGAGTGGGAGGACAGATGATTGGGAAGTTTTTAAGGAACAACAGAACTTAACTAAAAAGACAATACGGGGAGAAAAAAATTAGGTACGAATGCAAGCTAGCCAGGAATATAAAGGAAGATAGCAAAAGCTTTTTTCGGTATGTGAAGAGAAAGAAGATAGTTAAGAACAATGTTGGGCCCTTGAAGAATGAATTGGGTGAAATTATTATGGGAAACAGAGAAATGGCAGAAGAATTTAATGAGTACTTTAGATCTGTTTTCACTAAGGAAGACACAAGCAATCTCCCAGATGTATGGATGGGCCAAGGACATAGGGTAACAGAGGAAATGAAACAGATTGACATTCGGAAGTCTTAACATATCTTGCCCCTGGTGGTTGAATTGTAGAGCCGAATGGCGTTGGGGAGTAATGATCTCTTCATCTTGTCTGAGGAGCATTGCATTGACAGCAACCTGCCGCTGAAGCTGCTTCTCCCTTCCTGAAGTCAATGCTCAGCTCTTTTGATTTGCTGTCATTGAGAGAAAGGTTGTTGTCATGACACCATGTTATAAAATCTCTGCCTCCTTCCTTTACTCCAAGTCATTATTGTTTGACATTGGCCTACTGTGGTGGGTGTCATCTGCAAACTTTTACATCGACCTAGAGCAGAACCTGGCTGCACAGTTGTGAGTGAATAGGGAGTAGAGTAGGCTGCTGAGGAAGCAACCTTGCTGAATGTGGTCTCTAGGCCAGGAAGTTAAGGATCCAGTTGCAAAGGAAGGTTTTGAGTTGCAGGACTAGGAATTTAGAATTATACTGTTTAGGCTAGAGCTACAGTCAATAAACACTAGGCTAACATGAGTGTCTTTACTGTCCAGATGCTTGAGAGGAGAGTGTAGGGCCAGTGAGATGGAAGCACTTGGACCCCAACCATTCATAGTGTCTGTACCTGATTTGGCTGAGAAGATCAAATGCAATAGTTCCCAGTTTGGTGATAGCACAAACTAACATGAGGAGTGCTGAAGGAAGATGGAGCCTGCTAGGTCACCAGTCTCTTGAAGAGGGAGAGATGACCCCGATTGAAGTATATAGAGTTCAAAGGGATTTCCAGCAGAGCAGCATAGATTCCCTAGGGTCACAGAATCCATACAACAGTTAGGTCATTTAGGATTGAGTTAAGGTGAATATTTGGAGTTTTCTACCCTAAAAGCTGTGGGCGTTTGGTAACTAACTTAATGCTGAACAGATATTGTTGGATTCTCAGTAATTATCACAAGGGTGGTGCAGGAAAATTACATTGAAGTAAAATTTAACCCATTACGTAGCAGAGTTATTCTCTTACCAACCCATCCCTACCGGCCGGAATCAGTGGTTGGGACTGCAACACATGGATTAATGTGACCTCTTTCTGTGTTCTTGTTTGAGGTGTTGGAGCTGTCGCCAGCTGTTATTGGGATGTTTAGACATGGTCCAGGTGATTTAGTGCTGCACTTCGTCACCCAGAGCAACAAGCAGCTCTCACAAGTACTCGCCAAGCAACACAAGCTGGTTGAGCTGGGGCAGGAGGAGTAAGTACCCTTGAGTGGAACGCTGTCTTTTACAATAGTGATAGTGTCTAGCCACTGATTCAGGGAATCCAATCCAGACTGAGAGGCTAGTTCTGGTAATAAACTGCTGATGACAGCAAAAGGCAGTGAAACTAATGGATTGTCATAAAACATCTGGTGGTTTCACTGATGTCCTTGGGAAAGAATCTTCCCTTGCACAGGAATAATTTGCTACCTGTTGCCACTACACACACTGCTTTGAGGGTCTGGCTCATGCTATCTCTAGCTCCAAATGCTAATGACAATGAGGGTCATGGTCAACTGACTTTGGAGGTGTGTTGATTGCATCTTGCTGACTTTTGGGTGGGGAAGGTCAGTCAGCCAACATCAGCAGGGAGACTGCTGAGAAGGGGGTGGAGTGTGTTGTTTTTCAAACCCGCAAACCTGGCCTGCTGTTCACCAAAATCATGGCTGAAATTGACATTTTTGAGCACTGTCCCCGTACCCATAAATCCATAAGACATAGGAGCAGAATTAGGCCATTTGTCGTATCGAGTCTGTTCTGTCATTCAATCATGGCTGATCCGTATCTTCCCCCTCCTCAGCCCCACTCCCCGGCCTTCTCCCTGTAACCTTTGATGATGTGGCCAATTAGAATCTATCAATCTCTGCCTTAAGTATACTCAATGACTTGGCCTCCACAGCTGCCTGTAGTAACAAGTTCCACAAATTGTCCACACTGGAGACAGATAAGTGGATAACAGTCAGAAGAGGGAAGGACAGGAGTCAGATACTAGAGAATACCCCTGTGGCTGTCCCCCTTAACAATAAGTACTCCTGTTTGAGTACTGTTGGGGGGTACGGCCTACCTGGGGAAACAACAGGTAGCAGAGTGATAGGGCTTTGGCTCAATGGGACAAAGCGGGGTAGGTTTAACTTTGTTAATTGTGGAAAGGAAGTATGTGTGTAAGGCCAGTTTTCTGTGCTCGGTGATAGATGTGGGAGGTCCTGGAGTCTCCCAGCCTCCCGGACGGCCATATCTGCACCCGGTGTGTCAAGCTGCAGCTCCTAAGGGACCGAGTTAGGGAACTGGAGATGCAGCTCAATGACCTTTGCTGGTCAGGGGGAGCGAGGAGGTGATAGGAGTTATAGGCAGATGGTCACACTAGAGCCACGGAAGACAGACAAGTGGGTCACAGTTAAGAGTGGGAAAGGGAAGAGTCAGGTACTAGAGGATACCCCTGTGGCTGCACCTCTTGACAATATGTACTTCTGTTTGAGTACTGTTGGTTGGGGGGGGGGAGACAGCCTAACTGGGAGAAGCGACAGTGGCCATGCCTCTGGCACAGAGTCTGGCCCTGTGGCTCAGAAGTATAGGGAAAGGAAGAGGTAGGCAGTACTGATAGGGGACTCTATAGTTAGTGGGTCAGACAGGCGATTCTGTGAATGCAAGAAAGAAACACGGATGGTAGTTTGTCTCACAGGTGCCAGGGTCCGGGATGTTTCAGATCATGTCCAAGATATCCTGCTATGGGAGGGATAACAGCCAGAGGTCGTGGTACATATTGGTACCAATGATATAGGTAGGAAAAGGGAAGAGGTCCTGAAAAAAGACTACAGGGAGTTAGGAAGAAAGTTGAGAAGCAGGACCTCAAAGGTAGTAATCTCGGGATTACTGCCTGTGCCACGTGACAGTGAGAATAGGAATAGAATGTGTGGCTGAGGGATTGGAGCAGAGGTCAGAGCTGATTCAGATTTCTGGATCATTGGGACCTCTTGGAGCAGGTGTGACCTGTACAAAAAAAGGATGGGTTGCACTTGAATCTCGGGGGACCAATATCCTGGCAGGGAGGTTTGCTATGGCTGCTGGGGAGAGTTTAAACTAGAATTGTTGGGGGGTGGGAACTGAACTGAAGAGACTGGGGAAGAGGAGGTTAGCTCACAAATAGAGAAAGCTTGTAGACAATGTGAGAGGGAGGATAGGCAGGTGGTAGAGAAGGGATGCACTCAGACCACAAGGAGTGTTATGAACAAAGCCGATGAGGTCAGAGCATGGATCAGTACTTGGAGATATGATGTGGTGGCCATTACAGAGACTTGAATGGCTCAGGGACAGGAATGGTTACTTCAAGTGCTGGGTTTTAGATGTTTCAGAAAGGACAGGGAGGAAGGCAAAAGAGGTGGGGGCATAGCACTGTTGATCAGAGATAGTGTCGTGGCTGCAGAAAAGCTATAGAGGGATTGTCTGCAGAGTCTCTGTGGGTGGAGGTTAAGAACAGGAAGGGGTCAATAACTTTACTGGGTGTTTTTTTACAAGCTGCCTAATAGTAACAGGGATATCGAGGAGCAGATAGGGAAATAGATCCTGGAAAGGTGAAATAATACCATAGTTGTCGTGATGGGAGATTTTAATTTTCCAAATATCGTTTGCCATCTCCCTAAAGCAAGGGGTTTAGATGGGGTGGAGTTTGTTAGGTGTGTTCAGGAAGGTTTCTTGACACAATATGTAGATAAGCCTACAAGAGGAGAGTCTGTACTTGATTTCGTATTGGGAAATGAACTTGGTCAAGTGTCAGATCTCTCAGTGAGAGAACATTTTGGAGATAGTGATCATAATTCTATCTCCTTTGCAATAGCATTGGAGAGATAGGAACAGACAAGTTAGAAAAGCGTTTAATTGGAGTAAGAGGAATTATGAGGCTATCAGGCAGGAAACTGGAAGCTTAAATTGGAAACAGATGTTCTCGGAAAAGTACAGATGAAATGTGACAAATGTTCAGGGGATATTTGTGTGGAGTTCTGCATAGGTATGGAAGTTATTGTAGGGTACAGCAACCATTGTGTACAAAGGCTTTAATAAATATAGTCAAGAAGAAAAGCTTACAAAAGGTTCAGGGAGCTCGGTAATATGAGAGATGTAGAAGATTATAAGGCTAACAGGAAGGAGCTTAGGAAGAAAATTAGGAGAGCCAGAAGGGGTCATGAGAAGGCCTTGGCAGGCAGGATTAAGGAAAATCCCAAGGCATTCTACAAGAATGTGAAGAGCAAGAGGATAAGATATGAAAGAATAGGACCTATCAAGTGTGACAGTGAGAAAGTATGTATGGTACTGGAGGAAATAGCGGAGGTTCTTAATGAATACTTCAGTATTCACTATGGAAAAGGATCTTGGTGATTGTAGTGCTGACTTGCAGCGGACTGAAAAACTTGAGCATGTAGATATTAAGAAAGAGGATGTGCTGGAGCTTTCGGAAAGCATCAAGTTGGATAAGTTGCCGGGACCAGATGAGATGTACCCCAGACTACTCTGGGAGGCGAGAGAGGAGAATGCTGAGCCTCTGGCGATGATCTTTACATCATCAACAGGGACAGGAGAGGTTCTGGAGGGTTGCGGGTATTGTTCCTTTATTCAAGGAAGGGAGTAGAGAGAGCCCAGGAAATTACAGACCAGTGAGTGAGTCTTACCTCAGTGGCTGGTAGGTTAATGGAGAAGATCCTGAGGCAGGATCTATGAACATTCGGAAAAGTATAATATCATTAGGAATAGTCAGCATGGCTTTGCCAAGGGCAGGTCGTGCCTAACGAGCCTGATTGAATTTTTTGAGGATGTGACTAAACATTGATGAAGAAGGAACAGTAAATGTAGTGTATATGGATTTCAGCAAGGCATTTGATAAGGTACCCCATGCAAGACTTATTGAGAAAGCAAGGAGGCATGGGACCTAAGGGGACATTGTTTTGTGGATCCAGAACTGGCACCCGCAGAAGACAAAAAGTGGTTGTAGACGGGTCATATTCTGCATGGAGGTTGGTCACCAGTGGGGTGCCTCAGGGATCTGTTCTGGCTCCCTTACTCTTCATGATTTTTATAAATAACCTGGATGAGGAAGTGGAGAGATGGGTTAGTTTATGTTTATGCATTATTTCTACTTCTGGGTTGCGGGGTTTTAATTCCGGTCTTTTCTGCCCCCCCCCACCCCCCGTGCACGTGCGTGTAACTAATTGATTTGGGGTCGATCTCACCTTTCACTAAGGCCAAAGTAGGGGATCTTGGGCTTAAAAAGGTTGGTGATCACTAATCTAGAAGATTATAAAGCTAGCAGGAAGGGGCTTAAGAATGAAATTAGGAGAGCCAGAAGGGGCCATGAGAAGGTCTTGGCAAGCAAGATTAAAGAAAATCCCAGGGCATTCTAGAAGTATGTGAAGAGCAAGAGGATAAGACATGAGAGAATAGGACCAATCAAGCGTGACAGTGAAAAAATGTGTATGGAACCAGAGGAGATAGCTGAGGTACTTAATGACTACTTTGCTTCGGTATTCACTATGGAAAAGGATCTTGGTGATTATCTGGTTGACTTACAGTGGATTGAAAACTTGAGCATATGGACATTAAGAAAGAGGATGTGCTGAAGCTTTTGGAAAGCATCAAGTTGGATATGTCTCTGGGACCGGATGAGATGTACCCCAGGCTATTGTGGGAAGCGAGAGAGGAGATTGCTGAGCCTCTGGCAATGATCTTTGCATCATCAATGGGGTTGGGGGAGGCTCCAGAAGATTGGAGGGTTGCAGATGTTGTTCCCTTATTCAAGAAAGGGAGTAGAGATAGCCCAGGAAATTATAGACCAGTGAGTCTTACCTCAGTGGTTGGTAAGTTGATGGAGAAGATCCTGAGAGGCAGGATTTATGAACATTTGGAGAGGCATAATGCAATTGGGAATAGTTAGCATGGCTTTGTCAAAGGCAGGTCGTAACTTTCAAGCCTGATTGAATTTTTTGAGGATGTGACTGAACATATTGATGAAGGTAGAGCAGTAGATGTAGTGTATATGGAAGGCATTTGAAAGGTACCCATGCAAGGCTTATTCAGAAAGTAGGGAGGCTGCGATCCAAGGGGACCTTGCTTTGTGGATCCAGAATTGGCTTGCCCACGGACGAGTCATATTCTGCATGGAGGTCGGTGACCAGTGGTGTGCCTCAGGGATCTGTTCTGGGACCCTTCCTCTTCGTGATTTTTATAAACAACCGGGATGAGGAAGTGGAGGGGTGGATTAGTAAATTTGCTGATGACACAAAGGTTGGGGTGTTGTGGATAGTGTGGAAGGCTGTCAGAGGTTACAGTGGGAGATCGATAGGATGCAAAATGGGCTGTGAAGTTTCAAATGGAGTTCAACCCAGATAAGCGTGAGGTGATTCATTTTAGTAGGTCAGATCTGATGGCAGAATATAATAATGGTAAAACACTTGGCAGTGTGGAGCGTCAGAGGGATCTTGTGGTTTGAGTCCATAGGATGCTCAAAGCTGCAGCGCAAGTTGACTCTGTGGTTAAGAAGGCTTACGGTGCATTGGCTTTCATCAACCATGGGATTGAGTTTAAAAGCTGAGGTAATGTTACAGCTCTTTAGGACCCTGGTCAGACCCCACTTGGAGTACTGGGCTGAGTTCTGGACACCTCATTACAGGAAGGATGTGGAAACTATAGAAAGGGTCCAGAGGAGATTTACAAGGATGTTGCCTGGATTGGGGAGCATGTCTTACAAGACTAGGTGAGTGCACTTGGCCTTTTCTTCTTGGAGCGACGGAGGATGAGAGGTGACCTGATAGAGGTGTATAAGATGATGAGAGGCATTGATTGTCTGGATAGTCAGAGGCATTTTCCCCGAGCTGAAATGGCTATCACGAGAGGGAACAGTTTTAAGGTGGCATTTTAAGGCATTGTAGGCCGAAGGGCCTGTATTGTGCATTAATTTTTCTGTTTCTAAAGAAATTTCTCCATCTTTTTTAAATGGACTCCTTTCTATCCTGAAGCTGTGCTGTCTTATCCTAGACTCCCATAATATAGGAAACATCCTTTCCACATCTACTCTGTCTAGGCCTTTCATATGATAACTCATTCATTCCAGAGTCATTCTTGGGAACTTCCTCTGGACCCTCTCCAATACCAGCACATCTTTTCTTAAATAAGGAGCCCAAAACCGTTCGCAATACTCAAAGTGAGACCTCGGCAGGGCCTTATAAAGCCTTAGCATCATATCCCTGCTCTTATATTCTAGATCTATTGAAATGAATGCGAACATTGCATTTGCCTTACTCACCACCAATACAATCTGTAAGTTAACCTTTAGGGTGTTCTGCATAAGGACTACCAACTCTCTTTGCATCTCAGATTTGCATTTTCTCCCCGTTTAGAAAATTGTCTGCACATTTCTTTCTTCCAGCAAAGTGCATGACCATGCATTTTCCAACATTGTATTCCATTTGCCACTCTCTTGTCCATTCTGCTAATTTTCTAAATCTTTCTGCAGCCTTCCTGTTTCCTCAACACTACCTGTCACTCCATCAAACTTTATATCATCTGCAAACTTGGCAACAATGCCATCCACTTCATCATCTAATTTGATATTTAACATAAAAAGAAGTGGTCCCAACACCGACCCCTGGGGAACACCACTAGTCACTGGCAGTCAACCAGACAAGGATCCTTTAATTTCCACTCATTGCCTCCTACCAATCAGCCAGTGTTTTAACCATGTTAGTAACTTTACAGTAATTCCATGGGCTCTTCACTTGGCAAGTAGCCTCAGGTGTGGCACTCTATCAAAGGCCTTCTGAAAATTCAAGTATACAACATCCACTGCATCCCCTTTACTTATCCAATTTGTAATCTTTTGAAAGAATTGCAACAAGTACAACAGGTACAGATTTTCCCTTAAGAAAACCATCTTGGCCTGTGTCACCAAGGACTCCATAACCTCATTCTTAACAATTGACTCCAGCATCTTCCAGCACTGAGGTCAGGCTAACTAATCTATAATTTCCTTTCTGCTGCCTTCCTCCTTTCTTAAAGAGTGGAGTGACTTTTGCAATTTTCCAGTCCTTTGGAACCATGCCAGAGTCTAATGATTCTTGAAAGATCATTACTAATGCATCCACAATTTCTATTGCTGACTCTTTCCGAGCCCTAGGGTTTAGTTCATCTGGTCCAGGTGACTTGCGTACTTTAGGTCCTTCAGCTTTTTGAGCGCTTCTCCCTCGTAATAGCAACTACACTAACTTCTCTTCCCTCACACCCTTCAACACCTGGCACACTGCTGGTGTCTTCCACAGTGAAGACTGATGCAAAATAATTGTCTATTTCATCTGCCATTCCATGTTCCCCATTAATACTTCTCCGTCTATATTTTCTAGTAGTCCTATATCCACTCCCATCTCTCTTTTATCTTTTATATATTTGGAAAAAGCTTTTTCTACTTTGATATTGTTTGCTAGCTGGCTTTCATATTTCTTTTCCCTCTTAATGATTCTTGTAGTTGCTTTCTGTAGGCTTTTAGACACTACCCAATCCTCTATCTTCCGGCTAAGTTTTGCTTTGTTGTATACCCTTCCTTTTGCTTTTACATCAGCTTTGACTTCACTGTCAGCTATCATTGTACTATATTGGCATTTGAGTATTCCTTCACTTTTGGAATACACCTATCCTGCACCTTCCCCATTTTTCCAGAACCCCTAGCTATTGCTGCTCTGCTGTCATCCTTGCCAGCATCTCCTTCCAATTTGCTTTAGTGAACTTCTCTCGCACATCACTGTAACTTTCTTCACTCCACTGAAATACTGCTAGGTCAAACTTTACTTTCTCCCTATCAAACTTCTAGCTAAACTCAGTCATATTGTGATCACTGTCTCCTAAGGGTTCCTTTACCTCCAGCTCCCTAATTGCCTCTGGTTCATTACACAACACCCAATCCGGTATAGCTGATCCCCTAGTAGGTTGCTCTAAAAAGCCATCTCATAAGTATTCAAAAAATTCACTCTCTATCCATTACCGACCTGATTTTCCCACTCTATTTACCATTGTAATCTGTAGTTCACATCCCAGCTACTGTTAGGAGGGCTGTATGTAAATGCAATCAGGGTACTTTTACCCTTGCAGTTTCTTAACTCAAGCCACAAATATTTCTAACGATTTGATGCCATTCTTTACCAGCAGAGCCATGCCAACCCCTCTACCTACCTTCCTGTCCTTCTATATAATGTGTAACCTTGGTCATTCAGTTCCCAACTACAACCATCCTTCAGCCAAGATTCATTGATGGCCACAAAATCATACCTGACGATCTGTAGAGGTACAACAAGATCATTCACCTTATACTCTGTGCATTGAGATATAACAAGTTTAGTACTGTAGTTACTGAATAGATCCTGACCCGGATCTGGGCCGTACCTTCCAAATATCTGGACCTGACTTGCACTACCTTACTTTCCCTTTTCTATTTTCTAATTATGATTTATAATTTAAATTTTTATCATATTTAATTCGATTTGTACTTCAGGGAGCGTGAAGCGCAGAATCAAATATCGCTGTGATGATTGTACGCTCTAGTATCAATTGTTTGGTGACAATAAAGTAAAGTATTTGCTACCCTTTTTGATTCTGCATCACTAATGCACTGATACTTACCCTGCTGGCTAAAATTTTGTTCTATAATCTGTCTGCCCTTCCTGACAGTCTGACTGCATCTATCTTTGCTTTTTTTTTACCATCCATCGTATCCTGGCTCCCTTCAATCTGGTTCCCATCCCCCTGCCAAATCAGTTCAAACCATCCCCAACAGCTCTAACAAACCTGCCCGTGAGTTCCCCTAGAGTTCAGGTGCAACCCATCCCTTTTGTACAGATCATACCCCACCCCCCAGAACAGATCCCAATGATCCAAAAACCTGAAGATCTGCCCACTGCACCAGCTTCTCAGCCACTTATTTATCTGGCAAATCATCCGGTTTCTACCCTCATTAGTTCGAGGCACAGGTAGCAATCCAGGAATTACTATCCTGTAGGTAATTGCTTTTCAGTTTTCTCTCTAACTCTCTAAATTCTCTCTTCAGGACCTCTTTGCTTTTTCTTCCGAGGCCATTGGTACAAATATGTACCAAGACATCTGGTTGCTCTCCCTCCCACTCCAAAATGCTGTGGACACAATCTGAAATGTCCCTGACCCTGACACACTGATTCCTTTTGTACTCAGTGACCGTTACATGTCTGTTTAAATGCACTCAGTGACTTGAGTTCCAACATTCCCTGCAATATAAAATTTCAAAGACTCACCACCTTCCGGCATCAGTTTGTTTAATTTGTAAGCAGACCCACCTTACTCGGAGATTACGATCCTAGCTCTGGGCTCCTAAGCCTGGGGAAACGCCCTCCCTGGCTATGGCCTGTCGAGCCCCATAGGAATTGTGTATGTTTCAAGTTCTCCTCCCCATCTTCTAAACTCCAGAGATGCAAGAGTCCTACAACATTCAACAGGCCCTTCAGACCAACTTACCCATGCCAACCACAGTGCTTGTCCTATTTGCCCTCTTTTCACCTGTCTCTGTGAATTACCCCTATACACATCTAATTGTCTTTTAAATAACTTTATGAAATATTATCCAGTCCCTCATTCCTGGTGTATGCAGCAGTGCCAATAAAATGTTGGAAACACATTTCTTTTCCAGACTTATTGCAATGTTATTCGTTTTTTCTTGGGCCACAGATTGAAGAAGACGGATGTATTCATCAAGGATGCTGTGGAGGCCCGTCTACGTATGGTAATCCCTTACATCGACAGCTGGCCACAGGTGAGAGTACACCGGTCACTCCACCTCTACAGTAGGATGAAGGATGGATTCCAAGGGAGAGGGCTGGAACCCTGAGGAGACGGGGCATAAACAAATGATGGGACAAGAACATTACGCCTTGTAAATTTATCTGGTCACTGGGTGCACCAGGGCAGAGATGTGTCTGAGGGAGCAGATCCTCCAACCTCTGATGGCATCAAAGGGAATATTCTCCCTGAATCTCAATCTGAGAGAGTTCAAGGGAACCCTCCACTCACGCAGGGAATGGGAATGGATCCCCCCCCCCCCTCACACCTTCTACCCAAAGGGAACAGACCCTTCCTGACACTTACTGAGGGGGTCAGTCTCCTTCACCACCCCCCCAACCCCCATCCAGACAATCCAAGGATATGGGCCCCTCCGAACCCCTCTCAGAGTCTGAGAGGATGGGGTGCAAGTGTAAGGCTGAGGTTGACCTTCCCCTTAATAAGCCCCTGCTCCTTGATGGATGCTGGCAAAGGTGGAGCAAGACCCTGACTCCTCTGTCACACAGTGACAGTGCAGTTGGTTGGCCGGCGGACTCACCAACAAGCACCCTTTTTTCTGACAGGCGATGAGTCTTCTGCTGATGCCGGAGAATGTGGCTGACAGTCTGAGGATACTGACGGAGATGGTGGATGAGATCTGGTTCTACGCAGGAGATAAGTCAACTGATGTGAGTAATGGAGGGGGTGTCTGGTGTGGATGCAGAAGAGCTCAGCTGGGAGCGGGTTCTGGTTAGAAGACACTGGGGAGGAGGGAGAGAGTGGCTGCTAAGGAGGGCAGTGGGAAAGGTGTCAGGTTGGTGGAACTGCTGCCTCACCACTCAGCAGACTTAGGCTCTTTCTCTGTCACTGTCTGATGCTCTTTCTGTGACCATGTGGGTCTTCCCATCTCTGAGTGCTATGGTTCCTTCCCCTATCCCAAGGACATGTGGCACAGGTGATTGGGCTAATTGACTGCTGCCTGGTGTATGTTTGGGGAGAGGGAGACTCGGGGCAGAGTGCTGGGCAAGTGAGAGGAAGGGCACTGGGGCTGAGTGAATAGCCAACAGCATGCAGCTGGGAAAGGAAGTGAGCAGATGGAGTTAGGAGGGGGGTGGTTTGGTGGAGAGTGTGGACCAGGACAACTTTGGTTCCTGATCTGGGTGGGGCAGGAGATCAGCCAAGGTGTGGGGTTCCTCTTGGCTGAGTGTCTTGGTGAGGTGAACGGTGCTTGGGCATTCGGGAGCTGCAGTTCACAGATCTTCCCTGAGTTGGCAAGAGGATATCCTAACTGTCATACAGCTACAGAATGACAGGTTATCCCTCTGCTTGTCATACAGTGACACTATCATCTCTGCCTGTCCTGTGTCATGCAATGATGCAGCCTCTCTGCATCTGGGGCTGTGACAGTGACACCAGTGGTCTGTACAGGGTCTGTGACTGACTGGGTGAACTCTGGAGTCATTCACCATGGTCAGTTAACTCCTCTCTCTTCCCACCACACTTGTGGCTCCTAGCAGCAGGAGGACAGTCACCAAAGTGAGTCTGATGCTCGTATCATCCACTGACAGTAACAATTTCTCTTTCTCGGCCTGTGAACAGTCCAACTGGTACACAAAGAGAGCAGTCCTGACTGGAATCTACAACACCACGGAGCTGGTACTAGTGCAGGACTCGTCCCCTGACTATGAGAACACGTGGACCTTCCTGCAGCACCGTGTCAATGACGTGGTCAGCATAGCTCAATCCGCCAAGCAGGTGAGTCCTACCAATGGGGAGGGAGCTGTTGCCGGTGCAACTGAGCTGTAACATACTTCACACTCAGCCTGCACAGGGTAACTGCACCCACTGCCCAGTCACTCACACAGGGATACTCACAAACACTCTCTCCCACTCTGAATCCGAGCAGTGACATAGAAACAAACTGGTCACTGAGTGCATGCTTACATCCATCTACATCAATCCGACACTCCCTCCTCACTTTCCTGTAAACACCAACCCCTCCCATCCTGATTCTTGCATTCCCCACGTGCAGCAGAGGCAACCAATTAACTGACTGACCTGCACGACTTGGAAAGTGGGAGGAATTCTGAGCACCCGGGGGAATCCCATACAGAGGGAGAATGTGCAAAGTCCATACAGGCAGCACCAGGGTTGTTAGAGTTGTGAGACAGCAGTTCTACCACTGTGCTGCCCTCAGACTAACCATGGTTGTATTTCTTTGTAGGCCCAGTTGACAGGGAAGGCTGTTTTGCAAGGACTGATGGGAGCTGCGGTTACTGTAAGTGTCACACCCAGAATCCAGGCTGTGTAACAACCCATTTCAGTTGTTGCTGAGTCCCAAAGGCCCATCCCTGGCTGGTGACTGACTCCAGCTGGTAGAGAAAACAAGCTTGATCTTGTCCCCTTTCTTTCCTCATTCTTCACATTGATTCGGACCATTGTCTGTGCTCCTGATAGAATATAGAACACTTCATCATAGGAGTAGGCTCTTCGGCCCACTATGTTGTGTCAAACTAATTAAATTAGTGGTCAAATGCCCAACTTAAGTAATCTGTTGTTGTTAGCCCTTCACCCCTACTGGAGCATAGGCTGCTGACAGCAGTTGCTAGAGTCCTATCTTGGGCCAGTGTTTCCAGTTGCCCCCATGTATAGCCCATCTTCTTGGTGTCTTCTAGACAAAGATCCTTCCTTCCCCCAGGGATGAGGTCTTTGGAATTTCTGTAGCACTGGGTTTTTATGGGATGGAGTTGCTAGCCCCAAGCCAAATCTTCTTCCTTTCACAGCAGGGATTGGGATCGTCTATGATGAAATTAAACTATTCTCTGCTACCTGCATAATGTCCATATCCTTCCATTTCATGCACATTCATGTGTATATCTAATAGCCTCTTGAATGCCTGTCATATTTGCCTCCAACACCATCCCATGGAGTGCATTACACGTACCCACTACTCTTCATTGGGGAAAATCTTGCCCTATGCGTCTTCTTTGAACTTGGCTCCTCTCATCGTAAATCTATTCCCTTTGGGCATGATCTCAGCAGTAAGAGTGTGTGATGGAATGGGCAGTACTGAGATCCATTTTGCAGCTTGGGAGTATCTTAGCATGATAATTTGTGACTGAGAGGATATTTTATGCAAAGTATGGATCGGGAACAGTCATCAACTGTCCTCTGCTCCCTTCCCTTGCATGGCTGTACTCTTCCTGCTGTAATGTTTTTTCTCTTGTTCTCGTGACATAGGTGAAGAACCTAACTGGGATTGCCCAGAGTCGGTGAGCTCTGCCTGTGGATATCGAGACAGGCGGAATCTGGGAGTGTGTGTATGTGTGTGTGAGGGCTTGAGGGCTGTGTCACCTCCATTCTACTGTTCATAGCATCCAAATATAAATAATGTAGTGAAAATAAAAAATAAAATAATCAATAGCAAATTACTGTGTGAACTGATCATTTTAGGTGGTCCATTGTGGTGTGAGCTGGAGTCCAAGTTGTGGCCAGTGATTTAACTTTCCTATAGCAAAAATGCATGGGTAATGGTTTTTTTTGGAGTGTGCAGGAGAACTTTGATTACACTGGACAGCAATTTTTTTCCAAAGTGCTGCTTCAGAATTTTTTTCTGACATGATAGACCACTTGAAGCTGAACACAAATAAATTCAGACCACTTGAATCATGTAGAAATTTAGAGAAACAAGAAATTAACTTTTATTAAATATAATGTATTTGATTGCATAATGGTGCTGATGCTTGTCAATAGTTCAACTATTTGTTTGTACTCAAGCAAGAAGCCTCAGACACTGTGTCCAACAATAGTCAGCCAACATTGATGGATTCCAGTTGCGCTGATATATTTCTCCATGACTACAATGTTCCAGTGAAACCTTTCACCATGCTTGTCACTGACAGTGCCAAGATTTTCAGGGACCAAGTCTAAATAGGAATGCAGAAAATGAATCTTTAGTGACATGTTCCACTTCATGGTTTTGTATGCTTGAAGCATGTTGTCAACCAGCTGCATGTAGTTTGGAGCTCCAGTTGCCAAGAAAACGAGACCTACGATTAAGGGAGATACAGTTCCCATTCCAGGCAGTGATGCAGCCAGTCAGGATGCTCTCAATTGTGCCCCTGTAGAAAGTTCTTAGGAGTCATGATAGAGGTATACAAGATATTAAGAGGAATAGATAGAGTGGACAGCCAGCATCTCTTCCCCAGGGCACCACTGCTCAATACAACAGGAGGACACATACAAAATGCTGGTGGAACACAGCAGGCCAGGCAGCATCAATAGGGAGAAGCACTGTTGACATTTCGGGCCAAGACCCTTCGTCAGGACTAACCGAAAGGAAAGATAGTAAGAGATTTGAAAGTAGTGGGGGGAGGGGAAATGCGAAATGATAGGAGAAGACCGGAGGGGGTGGGATGAATCTAAGAGCTGGAAAGGTGATTGGCGAAAGTGATACAGAGCTGGAGAAGGGAAAGGATCATGGGATGGGAGGCCTCAGGAGAAAGAAAGGAGGTGGGGGGGAGAGCACCAGAGGGAGATGGAGAACAGGCAAACAACTAAATATGTCAGCACTAGGGTAAGAAGGAGAGGAGGGGTATTAACGGAAGTTAGAGAAGTCAATGTTCATGCCATTAGGTTGGAGGCTACCCAGCCGGTGTATAAGGTGTTGTTCATCTGGAAAATGAATCCAAACTCAGGTTGGAGGAACAACAATCTTCCTGCATCTAGCCTGTCCAATCCCTTTAGAATTTTATACATTTCAATAAGATCCCCCCCTCAATCTTCTAAATTCCAGCGAGTATAAGCCTAGTTGATCCAGTCTTTCTTCATATGAAAGTCCTGCCATCCCAGGAATCAATCTGGTGAACCTTCTCTGTACTCCCTCTATGGCAAGAATGTCTTTCCTCGGATTAGGTGCCCAATACTCTAGGTGTGGTCTCACCAAGGCCTTGTACAACTGCAGTAGAACTTCCCTGCTCCTGTACTCGAATCCTCTTGCTATGAATGCCAACATACCATTTGCCTGTACCTGCATGCCCACTTTCAATGACTGGTGTACAATGACACCCAAGTCTTGTTGCACCTCCCCTTTTCCTAATTGGCCACCATTCAGATAATAATCTGTTTTCCTGTTCTTGAAACCAAAGTGGATAACCTCACATTTATCCACATTAAATTGTATCTGCCATGAATTTGCCCACTCACCTAACCTATCCAAGAGACAGGGCATGTGACAGAAGTTTGTGTACAGGAACACTTTGTATCCAATGAGCACAATGCTGTTAGTTTCAACGTAAGTATGGAAAGAGATAGGGCTAGTCCGCGGGTTGAGATTCTAAATTGGGGAAAGGTCATTTTGATGTTATCAGAAATGACCTGGCAAGTGTGGATTGGGAGAGACTGGCAAAGGTGTACTTGGAAAGTGGGAGGACTTCAAATTTTGAGAGTATGTGCCTGTCAGAATAAAAGGTAAAGGTAACAAGTGTAGGGAACCTTGGTTTTCAAGTTACATTGGGGCTAAGAGGAAAAATGTGGTGTATAGTAGGTATATGCAAATAGGAACAAATAAGTACAAGTAATACAAGAGAACACTTTAAGAAAGAAATCAGGAAGGCTAAAAGAAGGCATGAAGTTGATCTAGCAGACAAGGTGAAGGAGAATCCAAAGGAATTCTACAGATATGTTAAGAGCAAAAAGATTGCTAGGGACAAAATTGGTCTACTGGAAGACCAGAATGATAACCTATGTGGGGAGCCAAATCAGATAGGGAGATCTTAAATGCATTCTTTGCATCTGTATTTACATGGACGATGGATACAGAGTCTATAAACCTGTGGCAAAGTGGCATCAACTTCATGGATCCTGTACAGTTTACAGAGTAGGAGGTGTTTGTTACCCTGAAGCAAATCAGGGTGGATAAAACCCCAGGCCCGGACAAGGTGTAAGACATTGGACCCTATGGGAGGCAAGTGCAGAAATTGCCATGGCCCTAGCAGAGATAATTAAAACATCCTTAGCAACAGAAAAGGTATCAGAGGATTACCGAATAGCCAATCTTGTTCCACTGTTTATAAAAGGTTCCACACAGAAACCGGGAAATTATAGGCTGGTGAGTCTGACAGCAGTTGTGGGAAAGTTATTGGAAGATATTTTAAGGGACCGGATTTACAGGTATTTGGATAGATATGTAACAATAAAGGATAGTCAAAATAGGTTTGTGCATGGTACGTTATGTCTAATAAATCTTAAGAGTTTCTCGAGGAAGTTACCAGGAAAGTGGATGAAGGCAAAGTGGATGTTGGACTTTAGTAAGGTATTTGACAAGGTCTTCCATGGGAGGATGGTCAAGAAGGTTCATTTGCTTGATATTCAGCTGGAGTGCTGGGCAGCAGCTGAGGAGCTGAAGTGAGTGCTCAGAAGCAGCTGAGTGAGTGTGTTTTAAAAGGAGTGTGGAGGGCAACTGAAGGGTTAAACAGAGTTTTGATTAGTTGATTAGAGGGAGTGAGTACTTCAGATAGTTGGCAGGGACAAATAAAAGGAGGGGTAACTGAAGAGGAATGACCAGTATGTGAGTGGCTCAGGGTAGGAGTGGAGCATTGAGGCTTTGGCAAGCAGAGGCTGAGGACGAGCTTGCTCCCAGTGAGATAAGGCTGGTAAGTTCCTTTAACTAATTTAATTAAATTTGGAGTAGGTAATGGAGGCCCCAGCTGCAGCTCCTGGCAAATCGAAGTTAGGGAACTTGAGCTGGATGAACTTTGGATCATTTGTGAGGCAGAGGCAGAAATAGCCAGGAGTTTCTGGGAGACTGGACCCTCAGCTCAGAAGGGAAGGAGGGAAAAGAGGAGAGCAGTAGTGATAGGGGATTTGATCGTTAAGGGGACAGATAAGAGATTCTATGGGAAAGACTGAAAATCTCAGATGATCTGTTGCCTCCCTGGTTCCAGGGTCTGTGATATCCCGGATTGAGTTCTTCGTACTCTCAGAAGGGAGGGTGAGCAGCCAGACATTATCCATGTAGGAACCAATGATGTGGATAGGAAGGAGGAGTAGGTTCTGTAAAGGGAGCTGGGAGGAAAGTTGAAGGACAGGACCTCCAGGGTTACAATCTCAGGATTGCTACCCGTGCCATGTGCTAGTGAGGCTAGAAATAGGAAGATAATGCAGCTAAATACATGGCTAAGGAGATGCTACAGGAGGGAGGGCTTCATGTTTCTGGACAATTGGACCTTGTTCCAGGGAAGGTGGGACCTGTTCTGATGAGACAGTTTGCACCTGAACTGGAGGGGGACCAACATCCTTGTGGGTAGGTTTGCTACAGCTGCTCTGGGGGGGGCGTGGTTTAAACTAGATTTGCAGTGGCAGGGTGACCAGAGTGTTAGAACAGATAGGAGGATAAAGGTCATGTGGGGACTGCATGTAGACAGGAATCAAAAGTTTGTTCGTGATGGAAATGTTCTCAAGTGCATCTATTTCAATGCAAGGAGTATTGTAGGTAAGGCAAATGAGCTTAGGGTGTGGATTAGCATGTGGGATTATGACATTATTGCTATTAGTGAGACTTGGTTGCAGGAGGGGCAGGACTGACAGAATGTTCCAGGGTTCTGTAGCTTCAGTCGTGATAGAGGGGGAGGGATGAAAGAGGGAGGAGTGGCATTACTAGGCAGGGAAAATATCACAGCTGTGCGTAGGCAGGACAGCCTGGAGGGCTTGTCTACAAAGGCCATCTGGGTGGAACTGAGGAACGGGAAAGGTGTGACCACACTAATAGGGTTGTATTATAGACCACCCAATAGTCAGAGAATTGGAGGAGCAAATCTGTAGAGAGAGAGCAGACCAATGTAAGAAACAGAAAGTTGCAATTGTAGGGGATTTTAACTTTCCACATATTGACTGGGACTCCCACACTGTGAAAGGGCTAGATGGCTTGGAGTCTGTCAAATGTGTTCAGGAAAGTTTTCTAAATCAATATATAGAGGTACTTAGAGGATGTAATACTTGATCTCCTGTTAGGGAACCAGACAGGTCAGGTGACAGAAGTATGTGTAGGTGAACAATTTGGATCCAGTGATCATAATGTCACTAGTTTCAACTTAATAATGGATAAGTCTGGTCCTCAAGTTGAGGTTCTAAATTGGAGAAGGGGCCAATTTTGTGGAAATGAGAAAGGATCTAGGAAGAGTGGATTGGGATAAGTTGTTTTCTGGCAAGTAAGTATTCAGTAAGTTCACTTTTGTCAATCACCTTTCCAGCTCTTAGCTGCATCTCACCCCCTCCGGTCTTCTATCATTTCGCATTTCCCCCTCCCCCCACTACTTTCAAATCTTTTGCTATCTTTCCTTTCAGTTAGTCCTGACGAAGCGTCTCGGCCCGAAACATCGACAGCGCTTCTCCCTATAGATGCTGCCTGGCCTGCTGTGTTCCACCAGCATTCTGTGTGTGTTGTTGTTTGAATTTCCAGCATCTGCAGATTTCCTCATGTTTGTACAACAAGAGGACGTGGCTTTAAGGTAAGGGGTGGGTGCTTCAAGGCGGATATTAGAGGAAGGTTTTTTTACTCAGAGAGTGGTTGGTGCATGGAATACTTTGCCTGAGTCAGTGGTGGAGGCAGATATACTAGTGAATTTTAAGAGATTACTAGACAGGTATATGGAGGAATTTAAGGTGGGGGTTATATGGGAGGCAGGGTTTAAGGGTCGGCACAACATTGTGGGCTGAAGGGCCTGTTTTCAATTATATCTTGAATGCCTTCTATATGAACTTCTTTGGTCCCACTAGACGTTCATTGAATTGCCTGTCATTGATGAGTTTTTTGATTTGTGGACCAACAAAAATGCCTTCCTTAATCTTGACATCAGTTTTTCTGACATGAATTATGAATTTAAATAACAAATGTAGGCCAGTTTTTTTTAAAAAAAGCAGTGCATGATAGGGAAATCGCATTGTGATTTTCATGATCAGCAGCCCAAATCCATAAGATACACCCAAAAGTATTCAGGAAACAAAATCTGTTTTGTGCCTGTGTTATTGGTAAAAGTTCAGATCCAGTGAGGAAGATGGCAACCTGGATGTGAAAAGTGGGCGAGTTATCAGAGGGGATGCAAATAGTAAATGTCAGTCATAATTTCCATTCCAAACTATGATATTGAAATTGATGTAAACCTCTCCAGGTTGAAATAGGGTATTGGAGAAAGGTTGCTCTTGGTCTGAGGACAGATGTAGTTTGAGAAAATTGATATCAAAGATAGCATGCAATTCTGTTTTTGAAGAACAGTGGCCCTTATGGCTCTGGTTCAGTACAGTCTTGGTACATCCCAAGAGGGAGGGAAGTAGGAATATTGGATTAATGTTCCCAAAATGACTAAAATTTTGGACATGATGAGCAACAAAGGAAATGGAAAGCTGCTAGGTAACTAAAAAAATTAGTTAAATAAATTTAAAGAAAGGTACAAAGAAAGAGGCAATGAGAAAAGAGTGCAAGCTCTGAAAGGAATCCAGGAATATTGCATAGGCACAAAAACACAAAAAGCATTGCAATCAAAGCTGTGATCAGATACTAAAGAGGAAACAATTTAAGCTGAGGGCATAACAGGTATGAGGGAAAGCAGTAGTCTCCTTTATACTGGACCTCAAGGAAGGGGGCAGTAGCAGCAAAGGATGTTCCAGTTAACATTGGGTCTGCTGAAAATTGAATAGAAGCCGATAGTTGAGGGGCCAGTAAGTGAATTAATTCTCTAGTCCAGGGGTGGTGCTGGGTTTGGAAATCTGTCTTGATTAGCTGTCTTGCAGGGATAACCCAGTAAGTACAGATAGTTGTGTGAATTGTAGAAACCATTACCAGGGACAGGAACTAAAGATCAGCATGGTGACCAGGCACCTGGGATAGAATTTCTGAACCCTGCTGATTCATAAAGACTTCCGAATGGAATTTGATAAATTGCCATCTGGTCTTCAAGATAACTGGCCATGCAATAAAAAAGGGAGCAAGCAGAAAAATGGTTGAGACTAGGAGGGGTTGAGCGTGTTTTTACAACTATAGAAATTGTATATTGCAGATCGCAGGGGACAGAACTGAACGTTTACGAATAAGAGAATCTGTAGATGCGGAAATCGTATTGTCTTGGTGATAGGTTATGGATACGAGACGAGAGGGTATAGGATTGGGCACTAACAGTGAAGGGAACTCGGACCCTGGGACAACAGGTCGGGACAGACAGCGTGGAGGGTACGGAGGGAGTTGTTCACAGAAACCGGTGCAGTAATGTGCGGGCCAGACAAACTCGGCGGCTGGAATCGTCGAAGTTTGTGGTGTACATAATATCTATGCGCTATGACTGACTGCAAGGAGAGTATGAAGCACAGTCCGTAGACCGAACGGCCCCGTATGTCCGGAGAGGGCAGGGAAGTACACGGGCGGGGGTAATAGCGCGGGGCAGGCCGGGAAAGAGGTCAGGAGCATAGCGCGGGACTTGCCGGGAAGGAGAAGGCCCAGCGCGTGACGCGGGGCTCGCCGGGAAGGAGGTCAGGAGCATAGCGCGGGACTTGCCGGGAAGGAGAAGGCCCAGCGCGTGACGCGGGGCTCGCCGGGAAGGAGGTCAGGAGCATAGCGCGGGACTTGCCGGGAAAGAGGAGGTCGGGCCGCGATGCCGTACGCGAACCAGCCGACGGTCCGAATCACGGAGCTGACGGACGAGAATGTTAAATTCGTCGTGGAGAACACGGAGCTGTCGTGAGTACCGGGGCTGGAGGTGGAGTTTGCTATCATGTGCTCAGGTCCGGGAAGAGGTGCTACACGAACAATTTGTAGCAGCGTAGGCAGTGGGTACAGACCACATGAATGTTCACACTTTATTCCCTTCAAGGGAAAGAGAAGCAAGATTGTGCAAAAAAGGCAAGGCACTCATGCGGAACAAGTCCATGGTCCGTAGTATTACTGCACTGAGATGGTGATCAGGATTGTGCTGGTTGGCTCAATAAGCAAAAGGTTGAAATGAAGTCGTTCTTATCATATCCGACCGTAGATATAAGAAGATGACGGAGCCTGGATAATGGATATTGGCCACTTGCAGCAGCTCCTACAGATGGTGGGGAGAAATTTTGTTTCCATTACCACAGTGCAGCTACAGCGCAGAAACATTTACAACCCATCAAGTCCGTGCCTAACTGTTATTCTGCGTAGTCCCACCATACCTGTCCTATCCATCTACTTATCCAAAATTCTCTTAAATGTTGCAGTTGAATCTAGATCCATTTGAATTGCTGTACCCGACCTTGATGCAACCAGTTAGAATACTTTCAACGGTATATTTGACAAGATGACCCTAATGCAAAAATTGTAGGGGACTTGGCAGGAGTATTTAAAACAGCCATAGCCATGGGTGAGGTGCCACACCACTGGAGGAGGACTCGTGTTGTTCTGTTATTCAAGAAAGGCTCTAAGAATAAACTGGGAAATTATAGGCCAATGACTGTGTTTAGTTTTGGTCAATTCACTACAGGAAGGATGTGGAAACTAGAAAGAGTGCAGTGGAGATTTACAGGGATGTTGCCTGGATTGTGGAGCATGCCTTATGAGAATAGGTTGAGTGAACTTGGAGATGACCTGATAGAGGTGTATAAGATGATGAAAGGCATTGATCACGTGGATAGCCAGAGGTTTTCCCCCCAGGTCTGAAGTTGCTAACACGAGGGGACATAGTTTTATGATGCTTGTAAGTAGGTACAGAGGGTATGCCAGTCGTAAGTTTTTCACTCAGAGTGATGGGTACGTGAATGTTCTGCCAGTGACGGTGGTGGAGGCAGATACAATAGGGTCTTTTAAGAGGCTCTTAGGAAGGTACCTGGAGCTTAGAAAAATAGAGGGCTATGCATTATAGAACATAGAACAGTACAGCACATTACAGTCCCTTTAGCCCACAATGTTGTGCCGACGCTCAAACCCTGCCTCCCATATAAACCCCCACCTTAAATTCCTCCATATACCTGTCTAGTAGTCTCTAAAACTTCACTAGTGTGTCTGCCTCCACCACTGACTCAGGCAGTGCATTCCACGCACCAACCATTCTCTGAGTGAAAAACCTTCCTCTAGTATCCCTCTTGAACTTCCCTCCCCTTAACTTAAAGCCATGTCCTCTTGTACTGAGCAGTGGTGCCCTGGGGAAGAGGCGCTGGCTGTCCACTCTATCTATTCCTCTTAATGTCTTGTACACCTCTATCATGTCTCCTCCCATCCTCCTTCTCTCCAAAGAGTAAATCCCTAGCTCCCTTAATCTCTGATCATAATCCATACTCTGTAAACCAGGAAGCATCCTGGTAAATCTCCTCTGTACCCTTTCCAATGCTTCCACATCCTTCCTATAGTGAGGTGACCAGAACTGGACACAGTACTCCAATTGTGGCCTAACTAGAGTTTTATAGAGCTGCATCATTACATCGCGTCTCTTAAACTCTATCCCTCGACTGATGAAAGCTAACACCCCATAAGCTTTCTTAACTACCCTATCTACCTGTGAGGCAACTTTCAGGGATCCGTGGACATGTACCCCCAGATTCCTCTGCTCCTCCACACTACCAAGTATCCTGCCATTTACTTTGTACTCTGCCTTGGAGTTTGTCCTTCCAAAGTGTACCACCTCACACTTCTCCGGGTTGAACTCCCATCTGCCCACTTCTGCATCCTATCAATGTCTCTCTGCAATCTTTGACAATCCTCTACACTATCTACAACACCACCAATCTTTGTGTCGTCTGCAAACTTGCCAACCCACCCTTCTACCCCCACATCTAGGTCCTTAATAAAAACCACGAAAAGTAGAGGTCCCAGAACAGATCCTTGTGGGACACCACTAGTCACAACCCTCCAATCCAAATGTACTCCCTCCACCACAACCCTCTGCCTTCTGCGGGCAAGCCAATGATTATCATATTATGGTAAATCTAGGCAGTTTCTAGAGTAGGTTATATGGTCAGCCCAACATTGTGGACCAATGGGCCTGTAATGTGCTGTAGATTTCTATGTTCTATATTAAATTCTAAGATACAGAATATCTAAATATAGTGGATTCTGATTAATTGGCCAGGCAGCATCTATAGGGAGAAGCGCTGGTGACGTTTTGGGCCGTTATGAAGGGTCTCGGCCCGAAACATCAACAGCGCTTCTCCCTATAGATGCTGCTTGGCCTGCTGCGTTCCACCAGCATTTTGTGTGTGTTGCTTGAATTTCCAGCATCTGCAGGTTTCCTCATGTCTGATTAATTGGGACAATTTGGACCAGTAGAATTTAAGTGGCTGCCCCAATGACTTGAAGTTTCATGGATATTGTTTAAAAATGTTTTAAAAAATGCAAACTGGGTAATAAATTATGTATTTAGATGAAACCTAGAATAAATTAGAACTTTGCCCAGAGTACTACAGTACTCTAAAACTATGTGTTAGTCCCTAATGATTATTGGTGGAGGAATTCAACCAGTGTACACAATAAATAAAGTTGGTGCAGGCACCTAGCGCAGATAACGCTTGCTTTCACACAATGCTATCGACGGTTGAATCCTCCAATTTTCATTTGAATTTTAACATTCAAGATGTTTGTTGATACCTTCAAATTCCTTGTAGTTCCTAATTTGCTGGAATAGTGAAGTTATCGTATTTTCACTCTTGGCTGTGTCGAGCATCTCCAAGCCTGGGTGTTTGAAACCGCAATGAGTAAAACATTTCTGAATTATCTTATTGCTTAATTCTCACTGACTGGCAGTGACAAAAATCACTGCTTTTTGGACACAAACACACACAACTGATGCTTTTTAAAAAGAGGGTCTGATTAGGAATAGTCAACATGGGTTTTTGCACATGGAGTGTTGTGCCTCAGAGTTTTTCAAGGAGATTACCAGGAATACTGATGAAGGAAAGGCAATGGATGTTGTCTATATGGACTTTAGCAAGACCTTCAACAAAGGTTGGTCAAGAAGTTCAGTTGTTTAGCATTCAAGATCAGGTAGTAAATTGGATTAGACATTGGTTTTGTGAGAGAAGCCGAAGACTGGTAGTAGATGGTTGCTTCAATGACTGGAGGCTTGTGAGTAGTAGTGTATCAGGGATTGGTGATGGTCTGTTGTTGTTTATCACCTATGATCAATGATATAGCAAATTTGCAGTTGACATCAATATTGGGGATGTAGTGGACAGTGAGGAAGACCTATCAGAGCTTGCAGCAGAATCAAACCAATTGGAAAAATAGGCTGAAAATTGACAGATTGAATTTAGTGCAGACAAGTGCGAAGTCTTGCACGTTGATAGCACTAACCGGAGTAGGACTTGCACTGAGGAGTGCGGAAGAACAAAGTGATCTGAAAATACAGGTCTGTAGCGGTGTGCTACACGCAGCGCTGAAATAACGACACGGAGTCGGTAAACTGCAGTTAAAGAAGATTTTATTCGAACTTCGCGGCTTCGCTTTAAAGCCTTCCTGATCCCACCCTCCCCGGGCGCGGATGCTGTAGGGGGCACGTACTCACAGTCCCGCGCAGGCTTTTCCCTTTGTTGGTGAAGCAGACCTGGCGCCCTTTTGGGACTGGCCTTTGTGCCGGCGCGCTGGCTATTTGTGAGCCGGTTCGAGTGCACTAGGAAGTGGGTCGCCACATAACCCCCCCCCCCAGAACCAGCGATAAACCCCCCAATGTCCACAGTCTGGGCCAGACCCTGTTTGGGAGTTGGCCTCTGCGCCGCGGTGCCAGGAACTCGACCGGTTGCACCAAGTCCACATGGGCTGGTTTGAGTCGGTCCACCGTGAAAACCTCCTCTCTCCCCCCAACGTTCAGCACGAACGTGGACCCGTTGTTCCTGGTCACTGTAAACGGCCCCTCGTAGGGCCGTTGCAGCGGTGGCCGATGCCCGCCCCTTCGTACAAACACAAACTTACAGTTCTGCAGGTCTTTGGGTACGCAGGTCGGGTTCTGCCCATGCTGCGAAGTGGGTATGGGGGCCAGGTCACCGAGCCTCTTGCGTAGTCTGCCCAGGACTGCTGCGGGTTCTTCCTCTTGCCCCCTTGGGGCCGGTATGAACTCCCCGGGGACGACCAGGGGTGCGCTGTACACCAACTCGGCCGACGAGGCGTGCAGATCGTCTTTGGGCGCCGTGAAGATGCCGAGTAGGACCCAGAGAAGCTCGTCCACCCAGTTGGCTCCTCGCAGGCGGGCCATGAGAGCCAACTTTAGGTGACGGTGGAAACGCTCCACCAGGCCGTTCGACTGTGGGTGGTAGGCAGTGGTGTGGTGCAGCTGTGTCCCCAAAAGGCTGGCCATAGCTGACCACAGGCTGGAGGTGAACTGGGCACCTCTGTCGGAGGCAATGTGGGCCGGTACACCAAAGCAGGACACCCAGGTGGCGATCAGTGCCCGGGCGCATGATTCGGAGGTGGTGTCGGTGAGCGGGATCGGCTCTGGCCATCTTGTAAACTGGTCCACGATAGTCAGGAGGTGCTGCACTCCTCGCGACACTGGCAGGAAGCCTACAATATCCACATGAACGTGGTCGAAACGCCAGTGGGTGGGGTGGAACTGCTGCGGCAGAGCTTTGGTGTGCTGCTGCACCTTGGCCGTCTGGCAGTGCATGCACATTCTGGCCCATTCACTGACTTGCTTACGGAGACCGTGCCTAACGAACCCGCTGGAGACCATCCGGACGGTTGTCCTGATGGAGGGGTGCGCTAAGTTATGAATGGAGTCGAAAACGCGTTGCCGCCAAGGTGCTGGGACGACGGGACGGGGCTGGCGACGTCACAGAGTGGGGTCCTCTCACCTGGGCCTACGGGGAGGTCCTGGAGCTGCAAACCGGAGACTGCGGTTCTGTAACTCGGGATCTCCTCGTCTGCCTGCTGCGCTTCTGCCAATGCCTCAAAGTCTACCCCTTGGGAAAGGGCACGAATGTTAGGTTGAGAGAGCGCGTCTGCCACGACATTGTCCTTACCCGAGACGTGCCGGACATCCGTCGTGTATTCAGAGATGTAGAACAGGTGGCGTTGCTGGCGGGACGACCAGGGGTCGGACGCTTTTGTAAACGCAAAGGTAAGCGGTTTCGTGGTCCGTGAACGCGGTGAAGGGCCGACCTTCTAAGAAGTACCTGAAATGCCGGATTGCCAGGTAGAGCGCCAACAGTTCCCGGTCGAAAGCACTGTACTTGAGCTCGGGTGGTTGCAGGTGTTTGCTGAAAAACGCCAGAGGTTGCCAGCGACCCTCGATGAGTTGCTCCAGAACCCCACCGACTGCCGTGTTAGATGCGTCCACTGTGAGGGCGGTAGGGACGTCCATTCTGGGGTGCACTAGCATTGCGGCGTTTGCCAAGGCTTCTTTCATTTTAATGAAAGCGGCGGCGGACTCCTCGTCCCAGGTAACTTGCCCGGACTCGACATCAGGGCGAACAGGGGGCGCATGATTCAGGCAGCTGAAGGGAGGAAGCGGTGGTAGAAGTTTACCATACCTACGAATTCCTGAAGGCCTTTGATTGTGGTGGGTCGGGGGAAATGGCGGACCGCATCTACCTTAGCGGGCAGAGGGGTTGCCCCGTCTTTAGTAATCCTGTGGCCCAGGAAGTCGATGGTGTCGAGCCCAAACTGGCATTTGGCCGGGTTGACTGTTAGACCGTACTCACTCAGTCGGGCGTAGAGTTGACGGAGGTGGGACAGATGCTCCTGACGACTGCTGCTGGCTATGAGGATGTCGTCCAAATAGATGAATGCGAAGTCCAGGTCGCGTCCCATCTCGTCCATTAACCGCTGGAACGTCTGTGCGGCATTCTTCAGGCCGAATGGCATGCGGAGGAACTCGAAAAGGCCGAACAGGGTGATGAGTGCCGTTTTGGGGACGTCGTCCGGATGCATCAGGACTTGATGGTATCCCCGGACGAGGTCTACCTTGGAGAAGATACGTGCACCGTGCAGGTTTGCTGCAAAGTCCTGAATGTGCGGCACAGGGTAGCGGTCCGGTGTGGTAGCCTCATTCAGCCTGCGGTAGTCGCCGCATGGTCTCCAGCCCCCTGTCGCTTTGGGCACCATGTGCAGGGGGGAGGCCCATGGGCTGTCGAACCGCCGGATGATCCCCAATTCCTCCATCCTCTTGAACTCCTCCTTCGCCAGTCGGAGCTTGTCCGGGGAAAGCCGCCGAGCACAGGCGTGGAGGGGTGGTCCCTGGGTCGGGATGTGGTGCTGTACGCCGTGTCGGGGCATGGCTGCTGTGAACTGCGATTCCAGAACTGAAGGGAAATCTGCCAGGACTCTGGTGAAGTCGTTGTCGGACAGCGTGATGGAGTCGAGGTGTGGGGCTGGCAACTGGGCTGCACCCAGGGAGAACGTCTGAAAGGTCTCGGCGTGTACCAGTCTCTGCCTCGGCAGGTCGACCAGCAGGCTGTGAGCCCGCAAAAAATCTGCACCCAGAAGCGGTTGGGCTACGGCGGCCAGTGTGAAGTCACACGCGAACCGGCTGGAGCCGAACTGTAGCTGCACTGTACGGGTGCCGTAGGTCTTTACTGTGCTGCCGTTCATGGCCCTGGGGGGGACCCAGTGCCCTGTTGTGGGTGTCGTAACTCATCGGAGGTAAGACACTGATCTCGGCACCGGTGTCGACCAAAAAACGGCGTCCCGACCTCTTGACCTACGCATACAGGAGGCTATCCTGATGGCCAGCCGCCGTAGCGATCAGCGGCAGCTGGCCCTGGCGTTTCCCGGGAACTTGCAGGCGGGCTACAGCGGCGGGCTTCTGCACCCCACCGCTGTTGGTAGAAGCACCATTGTTCGTTGGGCTCCTCACCCCTGCCTCTGGGGTTAGCGGGCTCTGTGGCCGGGCCTGGTCTGGTTTGCTGCTGGGAGCGTGGCTTGGTGATCTGTGCGACAGGCGCACCATTCACCTTCTTGGCGTTCCACAGCAAGTCCGCCCGGGCTGCCACCTTCCGGGGGTCGCTGAAATCCGCGTCGGACAGCAGCAGGCATATGTCCTCGGGCAGCTGCTCCAGGAATGCCTGCTCAAACATGAGGCAGGGTTTGTGTCTGCCGGCCAGAGACAACATCTCATTCATTAAAGCGTCTGTCTCCCAAGCCATCCAGGTGCAGTAAACGGGCAGCCCGCTCACGCCGTGAGAGTCCGAAAGTCCTCATGAGCAGGGCTTTGAATTCCATGTACTTGCTGTCCGCTGGGGGAGACTGTACGAACTCCTCAACCTGGACCTCTGTGTCCTGGTCGAGGGAGCTCACCACGTAGTAGTAACGTGTCCTCTGAGGCTATCTGCCAAACGTGGAATTGGGTTTCTGCTTGCTGGAACCACAAGTGAGGTCGCAGCGTCCAGAAGCTTGGCAGTTTCAACGAAACCACATGAACAGATGCGGCGACGTTCATCTCCGGTCCAAATATAGTTTGGACCGTCGGGGTCACCAATTGTAGCGGTGTGTTACACGCAGCGCTGAAATAACGACATGGAGTCGGTAAACTGCAGTTAAAGAAGATTTTATTTGAACTTCGCGGCTTCGCTTTAAAGCCTCCCTGATCCCGCCCTCCCCGGGTGCGGTTGCTGTAGGGGGCACGTACTCACAGTCCCGCGCAGGCTTTTCCCTTTGTTGGTGAAGTAGACCTGGCGCCCTTTTGGGACTGGCCTTTGTGCCGGCGCGCTGGCTATTTGTGAGCCGGTTCGAGTGCGCTAGGAAGTGGGTCGCCACAGGTCCATAATTCATTGGAAGTGGTGTCACAAGCAGATAGGGCTGTAGAGAAAGCTTTTGGCAAATTGGCCTTCATAAATCAAAGTACTGAGTACACAAGTTGAGATGCTATGTTGAAGTTGTATAAGATGTTGGTGAGGCCTAATTTGGGATATTGTGTGCAGTTTTGGTCACCAACCTACAGGAAAGATGTAAATAAGTTTGAAAGAGTACAGAGAAAATTTACAAGGATGTTGTCGGGACAGGAAGACCTGGGTTATAAGGAAAAATTAAATAGGTTAGGACTTTATTCCTTGGAATGCAGAAGACTGAGAGGAGATTTGATAGAGGTATACAAAGTTATGAGGGGTATAGATAGGGTAAAATAAAAGCAAGCTTTTTCCACTGAGGTTAGGTGGCACTACAAACAGAAGTCATAGGTTAAGTGTGAAAAGTGTAAAGTTCATGGGGAACATGTGAGGAAACTACTTCCTTCAGATGGTAGTGAGAGTGTGGAAGGAGCTGCCAGCACAAGTGGTGCAGTGAGCCTGATTTCAACATTTAAGAGAAGTTTGGATGGGTACATGGATTCTGATCTTGGTACAGGTTTATAGCAGTTTAAATGGACTAAATTGGCAAAAGGGGCTCTTTCTGTGCTGTACTTCTCTATGACTCTATTGATCTGCATGATAACGTGGTAAACTAAATCAGCATATTTGCAGATAACACCAGTATTTGGCATCATTACGAACAGCAGGGAAGGGTATCAAAGGTTACAGCAGGATCTGTGTTAGCTAGAAAGTGGACTGTAAAGGGGCAGATGAAATTTAATGCAGACAAGTGTGAGCTGTTGCACTTTGGGAGGACAAACCAGCTGAGGACTTGCACACTAAAGGGTAGGGCACTGATTAGTGCAGTAGAACAGAGGGTTCTGGGAGTACAGATCTGTAATTCCCTGAAAGTGCTGTTACAGGTAGATAGTGTCATAAAGAAAGCTTTTGACACATTGACTTTCATAAATGAGTACAGGAGCTGGGATATTATGTTAACATTGTTTAAGATGTTGTTGAGGCCAAATTCAGGATATTGTGTACAGTTCTGATGCTGCTGGGACTTGATGACCTAATTACAGGAAAAGGTTGAATAGGTTAGGATTTCATTCCCTGGAGTGTAGAAGAATGAGGGGAGATTTCATTAAAGTATAAAAAATGTTGAAATCTGTGGGTAGAGTTACTGCAAGCCAGGCTTTTTCCACGTGGGGTGACGTGACGTCGGGTGAGACTAAAACTAGAGGCCATAGGTTAAGGGTGAATGGTAAAATATATAAGGGGTTGAACAACATTCAGAGGGTGGAATGAGCTGCCAGTGGAAGTGGTATATGCAGGTTTATTTGTAACATTGAGAAGAAGTCTGGATAGATACACAGTTGAGAGTGATATTGAGGACTATGATTCAGGTGTAGATCAATGTGACTGGGCAGAACAATAGTTCATTATGGACAAGGTTGGCCAGAGGGCCTGTTTTTGTGCTGTAGTACTCTAATGACTCTATAGAGCCTTGAAAATGACTTCAGCCCCTATAGCTACTTTCACACTTATTGTCTCATTTTCTAAATTTAAAATAAATTGGAGGAGGAAAATGGTGCATCATCTCAAATTAAAAGGAAAATTCCAAAACCTGTCAACAATTTGTTAAAAATTAAAAACCAAAATTGAGGCTGAAAAAGTATTCATCTCCTTTACACTAACTTTCCTCAGGTACAATACTGTATATTACCTTACCAACTCACCCGATTTGTAGATATAGAAAATTGGAGGATCACCAGGTTGTGAAGAAGGTGAATGCAATGTAGACATTCATTTCTAGAGATATAGAATATAAGAGCGGGGATGTGAGGTTGAAGCTCTATAAGGCACTTGTGAGGCCATACTTGGAGTATCGTGTGCGGTTTTGGGCTCCTTATTTAAGAAGGAATATACTGACATAGGAGAAGGTCAGAGAAGATTCACAAGAATGAAAGGGTTACCATATACATAAAGGTTACCATATATATATGCCAGAGGAACATCTGGCAGCTCTTGGGCTGTATTCCCTGGAGTTCAGGAGAATGGGGGGTGGGGGGGGAATCTAATAGAAACATTCCAAATGTTAAAAGGCCTGAACAGATTAGATATGGCAAAGTTATTTCCCATCATAGGGGATTCTAGGACAAGGGGGCACATCTTCAGGATTGAAGGACGTCCATTTAAAATTGAGGTACGGAGAAATTACTTTAGTCAGAGGGTGGTAAATCTGTGGAATTTGTTGCCACAAGCAGCTGTGAAGACCAAGTCTTTGGGTGTATTTAAGGCAGAGATAGATAAGGTCTTGACTAGCCAGGACATCAAAAGGTATGGGGTGAAGGCAAGGGAGTGGGGATGACTGGAAGAATTGGATCAGCCCATGATTGAATGGCAGAGCAGACAACAATGGGCCGAATGGCCTACTTCTGCTCCTATATCTTATGGCCTAATAAATACTCCCTCTCTCTGTAAGATCCAACAGTATGGTAGATTTTTAACAAACCAAACCAAAATGAAGACAAGAGCATTCAAGGCAAGTCAGGGAAATGATAAACAGGGAAGCACAAATCTGGGGAAGGCTACAAGAATATCTCAGTGACACTGAACATACTTCGGAGCGCAGTCCATCTTGAGAAAGTGGAAAAAAAATATGAAACTACCTGCATTCTACCCAGGCTGCCCCTCTAAACTTAGTCGCTGGAGACGAATAGCACTTGTAAGAGAGGCTACTGTGAGCCAACGGTCACTCTGGGTGAGCTGCAGAAGTCAGTGGCTGCAACTGGAGAAGTTGTTCATGGCTCCACAATCTCAGAATTTCACAGAAAGGGTATTCATGGAAGAGAGGCAAGGGAAACACCCTAGCTAAAATAACAGCATATCCTTGCCTGTAATGACTTTGGAAATCATCACTTAGAAGGTGCTGTAAAAGATGTGGATGAAGGACTTGTGGTTGGACAAGACTAAGGTGGAATGTTTTGGCCTCAGCATTAAGCAATACGTGCACATCAGTCAGGTAACACTATCCCCTATTGTAAAGTATGGTGGAAATAGCATCATGCAGTGGGGAAACTTTTCAGCTGCAGAGTGGAAATTTGGGGTCAAAACCGATGGGAAGATGAATGCTGCTAAATTCAGAAAGTTTCTGAATTAAAACCTACTAGCCTCTGCCAGAAAGCTTAAACTGGGGAGTGTTACAATACGGCAACAATTAATATAGAATTGAGTCCAGTGAGATAAACATTTATTAAACTCCACTCAATAAAAAATGAAAAGTAAACAAACGACTAACTTAACCAGAAGTTAACGGCTACATGGCAACTCAAACAGTTCTTAAAGCGATAAATGCAAACATAGTTCTTAAAGTGGTAAATGCGAAAGACCAAGTGATTTATGCAGTCAATTAGAAGAGACTTTCCTGAAATAACAAATTCCTTGATGACGTGACATTACTGCTGACCCCAGTCGAAATATGCCTTGCCTGAAGGATTTACGATGAAGGAACTAAAAACACCTTAAAGGAACTGACCTTTTCCTTGGCGAAAAACACTGTCCCAACCCTTTCTGCTCTTACAAACGTTTGTACAATGCAGGGGTTATCTCAGATGCAGATTACTATTTCCTGAATGAAGATCCAATCAGGTCGATCCTGTATTAAACGACACCAACTTTACTCGATCCTTCGGGTTCCCGTACTTAAGATAAATTCTTCACTCTCTGACTGGACTGCAAAGGACTGGCAGCCTTTGGTGAAATTGCTGGCAATAACCTTTGAGACTTAAGATAGAAATTAAAACTCCACTTTAAAACAAAACTGCGTCATGAGATGAATATGCAGAATAACGGAGTAACTTGAATTACCTTTGTAAATAACGAACTAACCTGCGTCACAACAAGGCTTTCCCATTTTATACCTGTTGGAACAGGCCATCACATGACCTCACACTGGCAGGAAAATTACATCATGTGACCTCACACTGGCGGGAAATTACATCACCCCACCATCACAAGACCATTACATCATGCTCACCAGATACTCAATTACATCATGGTCATAAGACAAGATACCCACGGGGTATGTAACAGGAGGAAGTTCGTCTTTCAGGCTTGGGGTCTTGGGGTCTAGGGGTCTAAATACTTTTGCAAGGCACTGCATGTGCAAAAGTTTATTGTAGTATTTGGTTAATTGGTGTATACTTGTCATATGTATCAAGGTACAGTGAAAGACATCTTGCATACTGCCCATACAATCCTTTGTTAATTGCACTGGAACTGTACATTCAGGTAGTATAAGAACAAAACAATAACAATGCAGAATCAAGTGTTACAGTTACAGAGAAAGAGTGCAATGCAGTTAGGCAGTAAAACCTATTACTGGAAGTTTGAGAAGTCGATGGTCCTGCCATCAGCTACCCACACGGGATATAAGGTGTAGTTCCTCCAACATGAGTGTGGCCTCATCGCGGTAGTAGGAAAGGCCATGGACTGATGTCAGAATGGGAAGTAGAATTAAAATGGGTATTTTAATTCTACAACACCAATTTCTTGAACTTATGGTAATGCCACCCCCTTCATTCACTGTTCTCCATTTCCATTTCCCCTCTCATTTTATCTCCTTACCTACCCATCATCTCCCTCTGGTGCTCCTCCCACTTCCCTTTCTTCCAAGCCCCGCTATCCTCTTCTATCAGATTCTCCCTTCTCAAGCCCTTTATCTCTTTCACCTATCTATTTCCCAGCTCTTTACTTAACTCCTCTACCTCTCCTGGTTTCACCTGTCACCTACTACCTTATTTCTTCCTCCCTTCCCCCTACCTGTTTACCCCAACTTTTTTTTGCCAGTCCTGCTGAAGGGTCTTGGCCCAAAACATTAACTGCTCTTTTCCATATATGCTGCCTGGCCTGCTGAGTTCCTCCAATATTTTGAGTGTGTTGGTTGTATAATTAATGTTTTTCTCCTGAATGCTGCTTAAATGCAAGTAAGTTTGTACCAACCCATACATGACTTCTGTGTATGACAATAAACTTGACTTTGGAGAGTATGGAAGGTTTAAGTGTGCATGTGTGTTGATGGTCAGTGAAAAACCAATCCTTGCTGCCAAAAGTGTGGTCAAGTATTCCATTGCTTCGAGTGGTACTGAAGCCTAGGTCATGGGTTGGGGGTTTACTATCAGAATGTCTGTGAGTGGGATATCAGAATCAGCTTGCTGTCCTGTCTCTGCTGCCAGGTTGTCAGTGGGGGGTGAAGGCGAGGCCGGGTTGGTGTTGGGTACCTGAGACTGGGCTGATTTTCCATTTTTCCCCAGGGTGGCGAACGCTCTGCGTCGGGTTCTGATGGCTGAAGTGGCCACACTGGGTGAGTGATGTTGATTCTGCTCCCCGCTCTGCCCCTGCTCGTACTCCAGTTGTCCACTCCCTACACCCACTGCTCCTGCCCTCAACCCTCTGTCCCTTTTATGTCCTCTTCACCCACTTTCCCTCAGATTACAGCGGTTTGTTTTCCTGCAGCTATTGACTGGGTGCAGATTGATGCCAACTCTTCTGTTCTCCACGATGAGTTTATCGCCCACAGAATTGGTGAGTGTGATGTGTAGCTCTGTGGGCTGGAGTGGTTGGGGGTGTTTAACCATTATCAGTGCAGGGTCTCCTTAGTGAATTGGGTTGGTGGTAAATATCTCGGGTGACAGAAATGGAATGTAGGGCACGATCACATTCACAGGAACTAGTATCAGTCCTCTCCAACTTATGGACATCCTGTCGGTACAAGCAAGCATTTAGGAGATTAGCAGAGAAGGACATGGATGAAATTTCTGGCTGCAGGCACCTTCTGTTGGGCAGAAGCTAGATTTGTTTTTATGCCTTCTCTCTGTGCCTCTCCATACCCACCCATTACCAGCTTTTTCTGCCACCACCTCGACAAACAACAATTGGAGTGCGTTTGTGGGAGCAGAGCTAGGAGCACTGAGCAGACTCATTCACTAACTCAATGAGAGTGGCTTGCAGCAGCTGTTCCCATGCATCTTGCTTTCCCGTCAGGGTTGTTTCTGTAGTCCACTCACACACTTCCAACTTGCAGACAGTTCTTGAGAACAGAACCTTACAACCTGGATTGCTGCTTGTAGATGAAGTTCAGCTGAGGTTGCTTTGAGGTAATACTTTTTCTCAAGAAGATTATTGAAGTTATTTTGGGAACTGAAGTAAATATGGTAATAGGGAAAATATCATTCTGGGGCAAATGGTTCTCGGTTAAATTGGGCCACCTAAGCTAAATATTCCTGTGTTTATTTTATGATTGCTTTGAGAATCACATTACAGCCATTAGAATTGCCAGTTTTCTTCTATTTTCTTTCAGGGTTAATTCCACTGACAAGTGATGACATTGTGGATAAGATGCAGTATTCAAGGGTATGTGTGTGTGGAGTATACATGTGGCTCAGGAATGGGGCAAGACAGGTTGTCATGTGTCAAAGGACGGTGGGGATGGGGAAACTGCAGGGAGGGAGAACATTTGCAGCATACCTCTGTATCTTCACCAGTGTTGCTGACTGTTCTTCATCTCAGGATTGTACGTGTGATGAGTTCTGCCCAGAATGTTCTGTGGAGCTGACCCTAGATGTCAAGTGTAATGAAGATCAGACACGACATGTTACCTCCAGGGACCTGCTATCGAACAATTCTCGGGTTATCCCAGTAAGTGCCTCGTTCTGACCCCCTTCTTCAAGGTTCAAAGTAAATTTTATTATCAAAGTACATATATGTCACCATATACAACACCAATTAATTTTCTTGTGGGCCTACACAACAAATCCACCAGGGTCACTGATGTTTCTGAATGTGTCCACAATATCCTGAAAAGCCAGAAGTCGTAGTACATGTTAATACCAACAAGATAGGTAGAAAAAGGGAGGAGGTCCTGAAAATAGAAACCGGGAGATAGGAAGGACCTCAAGGATAGTAATCTCGGGATTGCTGCTTGTGTCAGTGAGGATAGGAACAGAATGAGGTAGCAGATAAATTTACCTGCCACCTCATTCTTTCCTATCATTGCTGAAGGATTGGAGCAGGAGGCAGAGATTCAGATTTCTGGGATGATTGGGACCTCCTCTGGGGCAGCTGTGACTTGGACTGAAGGGATGAGTTGCTCTTGAATCCAAGGGGGCCCAGTATTCTTGCAGGCAGGTTTACTCACATCTTGGGAGTTGTTTAAACTAATGTGCAAAGGACACATAAAATGCTGGAGGAACTGAGCAGGCCAAGCAATATCTATGGAAAAGAGTACATTCGACCTTTGGGCAGAGACATTGACTGCTTTCTTTTCCGTAGATGCTGCTTGGCCTGCTTATTTGACCTACCAAAATGAACCACCTCACACTTATCTGCCACTTCTCAGCCCAGTTTTGCACCCTATCGATGTCTTGCTGTAACTTTTGAAAGCCCTTCACACTATCCACAACACCCCCAACCTTTGTATCATCAGCAAATTTACTAACCCATCCCTCCACTTCCTCATCCAGGTCATTTATAAAAATCACAAAGGGAAGAGGTCCCAGAACAGATCCCCGAGGCACACCACTGGTCACCAACCTCTATGCAGAATATACCGGTCTAGAACCACTCTTTGCCTTCTGTTAGCAAGCCAATTCTGGATCCACAAAGCAAGATCTCCTTGTATCCCATGCCTCCTTACCTTCTCAATAAGCCTTGTGTGGGATACCTTATCAAATGCCTTGCTGAAATCCATATACACTACATCTACTGCTCAACCTTCATCAATGTGTTGAGTCACATCCTCAAAAAATTCAGTCAGGCTCACAAGGCACAATCTGCCTTTGACAAAGCCTTGCTGACTATCTCTAATCATATTAAGCTTCTCCAAATGTTCATAAATCTTGCCTCTCAGAATCTTTTCCATCAACTTATTAGCCACTTAAGTAAGATTCATTGATCTATTATTCCCTGGGCTAACTCTACTCCCTTTCTTGAATAAGAGAACAACACCTCCAACCCTCCAATGCTCTGGAACCTTTCCCGTCCCCATTGATTATGCAAAGATCATTGCCAGAGGCTCAGTAATTTTCTCCCTCGCCTCCCACAGTAGCCTGGGGTTCATCTCGTCGGGTCCCAGAGACTTATCCAAATTGATGCTCTCCAAAAGCTCCAGCACATTCTCTTTCTTAATGTCTATATGCTCATCCCTACAATCGCCAAGATCCTCTTCCGTAGTGAATACTGAACCAAAGTATTCATTAAGTACCTCTGCCATCTCCTCCAGTTCCATACACACTTTGAAATCGAATGGACAGGTAAGAAGGCATAGGTGGAGGTGTGGAGATGGAGTTAACAAGAAATGACATACAGTTGGAGAATGTTGAATCTTTGCAGGTGGAGTTCAGAAACTGAAAGGGTGAAAAAGAAAACATTATTGGAATCGTATATAGGCCACCAAATAGTAGCCAAGATATGGGGTTGAGATTGCAAAGGGAGCTGGAAAAGGCATTTAATAAGAGTAATGTCAAATTTGTAATGGGAGACCAATATGTAAGCGGATTGGGAAAATCAGGTTGGTGTCCGATCATAAAGGAGAGAATTTGTTGAATGCCTATGAGATGGCTTTTTAGAGCAGTTTGTACTTGATCTTACTTGGGGAAAGGCTTTCTGGGATTGGTTGTTGTGTTATATAACCCAGATCTTATTTAGGAAATCAACATAAAGGAACCTTTAGGAGGCAGAGATCATAACAGGATTGAACTCGTACTGCAGTTTAAGCGAGAGAAGCATAAGTAACATGTATCAGTATCACAATGGAATAAAAGGAATTAAAGAGGTACGAGAGGGGAGTTTGCCCAGGTGGATTGGAGGAGGATGATGGCCGAGCAGAGTTTGATGTTCATACCAGCAGGTTGGAAGCTACCCAATGGAATACTAGGTATTGTTCCTCCAACCTATGTGTGGCTTTATCCCAACAGTGGTGGAGGCCATGGATGGACATATTGGAATGGGAATGGTAAGTGGAATTAAAATGGATGGCCACTGGGAGATCCCACTTGTCCTGACGGGCAGAGCGTAGGTGCTCGGTGAAGTGGTCTCCCACTCTACGTCGGGTCTCACCGATAGACAGGAGGCCATACCGGGAGCACTGAACACAGTAAATGACCCCAACAGACTTGTAGGTGAAGTGTTGCCTCACCTGGAAGGATTGTTTGGGACCCTGAGTGGTAGTAAGGGAAGAGGTGTGCAGGCAGGTGTAGCACTTGTGCCAGGAGGGGGATCAGTGGCTGCAAGGATGAGTGCCAGGAGGCCACCCATTTTAATTCTGCTTCCCACTCCCATTCTGATATATCCATCCATGGCCTCCTCTACTGTCAAGATGAAGCCTCACTCAGGTTGGAGGACCAACACCCTATATTCCATTTGGGTAGCCTCCAACCTGATGGCATGAACATAGATTTCTCAAACTTCCACTAATGCCTCCCCTACCCCTTTCACCATCTCCCATTCCCTTGTCTCTCTCTCATGTTATCTCCTTACCCACTCATCACCTCCCTCTGATTCTCCTCCTCCCCACCCCCAGCCCTTTTTTCTACCATGGCCTTCTGCCTCTTTCACCAATCAAATTCCTAGCTCTTTACTTCATCCCTATCACCTGGTGTTTCTCCTCCCCTTCCCCACCTTTCAAAACTACTCCTCAGTATTTTTTTCTCCAGTCCTGCCAAAGGGTTTCAGCCCAAAATGTCGACTATACTTTTTTCCATAGATGTTGCCTAGCCTGCTGAGTTGCTCCAGCATTTTGTGTGTGTTGCTTGGATTATCGGCATCTGCAGATTTTCTCTTGTTCGTGTTTTTCAATCCCTCCTCATAGTCTAACCCCCTCATCTCTGAAATCAGTCTGGTGGACCTCCTCTGCACTGCCTCCAAAGCTGGTGTATCCTTCCTCCACATGCAGGCGCACCAGTACCCTGTTCAGTTGCAGCATAACCTCCCTGCTCTTAAATTCAATCCCTCTAGCAATGAAGGCCTCCATCCTAGTTGCTTCCATGATAACCTGTTGCACCTGCAAACCAATCTTGTGATTCATGCAGAAGCACTCCCAAGTCCCTCTGCACAGCAGCATGCTTCAAATTTCTACCATTTAAATAATAATCTGCTCTTTAATTTTTCCTTCCTAAGTGGATGACCTTACATTTACCAACATTGTACTCCATCTGCCAGACTTGTCCTTGTCCACTCACTTAAGCTATCTATATCTCTCTGCAAACTCTATTTTCTGCACAGCTTGCTTTTTCACTCAATTTAGTATCACGAGCAAACTTAGATACATTGTACTCAGTCCCCTCTTCTAGATCGTTAATGTACATCATGAACAGTCGTGGGCCCAACACCAACCCCTGTGGCACACGACTCACCACTGATTGCTAACCAGAGTAACATCCATGTATCCCAAGTCTTTGCTTTCTGTTAATTAACCAATCCTCTATTCATGCTAATACATCGCCACCAACTCTGTATCCTCATGGATAGTTCTTTTGAGCAGCACCTTTTTGAATGCCTTCTGGAAATCCAAGTAAATAACTTCCATCTGTTCCCCTCTATCCACTGTGCTCGTTATATCCTTAAAGAACTCCAGTAAGTTTCTCAAGCAGGACCTGCTTTTGCTGAATCCATGCTGTGTCTGCCTGATGCATGCATTTCTTTCCAGATGCCTCGCTATTTCTTCTCTAATGATAGCTTCAAGCATTTTCCCAACTACAGATGTTAAACTAAGTGGCTCATAGTTACCTGCCTTTGCATACATCCTTTTTTGAACAGTGGCATGACATTCACCGTCTTCCAATCTGCAGGGACCTGCCCAGACTACAGAGAATTTTGGTAAATTATCACCATAGCCTCTACTATAACTTCTGCCATTTCTTTCAGTACCTTGGGATGCATTCCATCAGGACTAGGGGACTTAACTATATTTAGGCCCACAAGTTTGCTCAGCACTACCTCTTTAGTGATAGCTATAATATCAAGCTCCTCTCTTCCCATCGCATCAATAACATCTCTTTGGCATGTTAGACGTGTCTTCCACCATTAAGACTGACTCAAGATAGTTATTCAAAGCCCTTGCCATTTCCTCATTATCCAATATCAATTCCCCCTTCTTGTTTTCCAGGGGACCTACATTCACTTTATCCGGCCTTTTCCACTTTATATAATATAAAAAATACTTTTACTATCTGTTTTTATATTTTATGCTTTTTTTTCCATAATCTAGCTTCCCTTTCTTTATTGCTTGCTTAGTGGTTTTTGTTGCTTTTTAAAATTTCCTCCATCTTGCAGTATCCCACTACTCTTAGCGACTTTGTATGCAAGAGCTTTTAGTCTGATGCCTTCTTTCATTTCCATAGTTATCCCAGTCTGGCACTCCTCACCTTTACTGTCCTGCTTTTAATCGGAATACACTTTTATTGAGCACTGTGAAAAATCTCTTTGAAAGTCTTCCACTGTTCTTCAACTGTCCCAGCCTATAGCCAGTGTTCCCAGTCTCCACTAGCCGAATCCTCCCTCATCCCATATCTCAGAAAGCATGTATCGTCATTGGAGAGAGTCCAGAGGAGGTTTACAAGGATAATTCCGGGAATGAAGGAGTTATCATGTGAGGAGCGTTTGGTAGCGTTGGTCCTGTACTCACTGGAATTTAAAAGAATTAAGGGGGATCTCATTGAAACCTACAGAAAGTTGAAAGGACTAGATAGAGTGGATGTGGAGAGGATGTTTCCTATGGTGAGTGTATCCAGAACCAGAGAGCACAGCCTCAAAATTGAGTGGCGACCTTTTGCTCCACTGTCTTATGGTCTAAAGAATAATTACTGTAACAGAATCAGGCCAACTTGGGCATTCAATCAGCATGTAGAAAATGACAAGCTTTGCAAGTACAAAAAGAAACAATAAAAAAAGTGAGAATATGAAGACAAATAGTCCTAGAAAGTGAGGCTGTAGGTTGTGGGAACATTTAAATGATGGGGCAAGTGAAATTGAGTGAAGCTATCTCCTTTAGTCAAGAAGCTGATTATTTAGGGGTTGAACAGTTCCTAAACCTGATGTGAGTCCTGAGGCTCTTATACTTCCTTTATGGCTGCAACGAGAAGAGAACATGTCCTGGGTGGCGGCGATCTCTGATAATGGATCCTCCTTTCCTGCAATAGCATTTCACGTAGATGTGCTCAGTGGTTGGGAGGGCTTTTCCCGAGATGGACAGGGCCGTACTCGCTACTTTTTGCAGCACTTTCTGTTCAAGGGCATTGGTGCTTCCATACCAGGCTGTGATGCAGCCAGTCAATATACTCTCCACTACCCATCTATAGAAGTTTTTGTTGAATCTTTGCAAACTCTTAAGGAAGTAGAGGCACTGCTGTGCTTTCTTCATAATTGCACTTACGTGGTAGGCCCAGGAAATGTCCTCTGAAATTATAACACCGAGGAATTTAAAGTTGTTAAATCTCTCCTGCTCTGATTCTCCAACGAGTACTGTCTCATGGATCTCAGATTTCGTTCTCCTGAAGTCTGTAATCAGCTCCTTGGTCTTGCTAACGCTGTGCAGTTAAGGACTCATGGCCATTCAAATTTTTGGTCACAGGCCTAAATACCCAGAATATCAATGCTATGAAGTTCAAATTTTTGCAGTAACAGTTTTGTACATTACAAATGAAACCACCCCCCCCAGTTTCCTTGGCTGTGAAAGGCTAGTGAAGACACTCTCTGATCCCACCAAACTTAATAGATTGAGAAGGCTCTCCCACCCTAAACCCCAGTTTGTGTGGATGCTGTGTGATTTGCTACCTTGTTACAACTTGGTGTCAAGATATAACAGACAGCATACTGCCTATGACGGAAGGAATTATATTTTATGAAAGGGTTAGTAAAGAAAAGAAAGAAAAAAAATAAAAAGGGTCCGTCATAATTAAACAGTCAAATGTGCACAAGGTGAAGCTCATCTCGAACTTCTGTCACTCACACGCTGGGTCCTCAGTCTGTGTGAAAGCACACACCTCCTTCTGAATAAAAACAAAATGCTGGCAGAACTCAGCAGGCCAGACAGCATCTATGGGAGGAGGTAGTGATGACATTTCAGGCCAAATTTCGGCCCAAAACGTCGTCACTACCTCCTCCCACTCCTCCCATAGATGCTGTCTGGCCTGCTGAGTTCTGCCAGCATTTTATGTTTTTATTTATTTCCAGCATCTGCAGATTCACTCGTGTCACCACCTACTGAACATCGCTCGCAATCCATCTTGAACAAATGGTTCTCCAAGACCAACCTTAGTGTCCCTCACCAAAAAACACACCCCAGTTCCACCATCCTAATTGGATGCCCCACATTCTTCATCATCCCTCGTCTTGAACAGTAACCCAAACAGGCTGAAAGCAAAACAGACTGGTCTTACAGAGCTGCTAAATGAAATACCTACAGCATAAAGATGTGAATCAGGGCATTACACAAACATGCTAGACATAAATTAAAATACACTTAAAGTAGTATGCAAGTACTTATAGCTTACATAAGAAAACAAGCATAATGATATTAGTGCAGGGAATCAGGCCCTATGGGCCATTGTGGGAGTACTATCAGTCACCCATCGACACAAATCTTCATTACTCCCACTTTCATTCTCACCACATCCCCTACCTAACATACGCAATGGGCTGTTAACCCGCATTTCTTTGGAATGTGGGAGGAAAATGGAACACCCGAGTGAAATCCACGTAGGCTCAGCAAGAGTGTATGAACTCCATGCAGATAGCTCCTGAGGTCAAGATTGAACTTTCGATTCTGGGGCTGTGAGGCTGAAATCAGTGAATTTTATTTGGCTTTGACATTGATCAACAGAGAAGACTCGCGTGTCAAAGTGATAAAACATTTCTACAAATTAGTCTAAATTTATTTCAGTTATTGAAAACAAAATAATTGATTGCATAATTACTCACCTCCTTCAGTGTATGAAAGCCAAAAGCATCCACTGTGATTCAGTGCTGTAAAACAATAAACCATGAAAACTTCCAATGTGGGGGATACTTTTTATAGGCACTGTTCAGCCATTGCTCACCCATCATGCCACGCTTAGGTCAGAGAAATCACATTGCAGCGAGTTAAGGGTAGAGCTTCAGCCTCACAGCCCCAGTTCAATCTTGACCTCAGGAGCTATCTGCCTGGAGTGCGCACACTTGCTGAGCCTACGTGGATTCCCACGTAGAGTGGTAGAACTTTGGCTCATTTGGGCTTCGATGCTAACAGGTCAAGGCGAGGCAAGTTACCTGTGAAGAATAGAAACAGGAAATATGTTTGTGAGGCTGGTGTTCTGTACTGGGTGTCAAATATAGGAAATCCGGGAGACTCCCAGCCTCACAGATGGTGAAATCTGCACCAGGTGTGTTGAGCTGCAGTTGCTTAGGGACTAGGTCAGGGAAAGTGAGGAGGTTATAGAGGGGAGCTATAGGCAAGTAGTCACACCAGGGCCTTGGGAGACAGGTAAGTGAGTAACAGTCGGAAGAGGGAAGGGCAAGAGAGCACCCCTGTGGCTACCTCCCTTAACAATAAGTACTCCTGTTTGAGTACTGTTTGGTGGGGGGGGGGGGGGAATGGTCTACCTGGGGGAAGCATCAGTAGCTGTGCCTCTAGCACACAGTGTAACCCTGTGGCTCAGAAGGGCAGGGAAAGAAAGAAGGCAGCAGTAATAGGAAACTCTATGGTTAGGGGGTCAGACAGGTGATTCTGTGGACGCAGGAAAGAAACACGGATGGTAGTTTGCCTCCCAGGTGCCAGGGTCTGGGATGTTTCTGATTGCGTCCACGATATCCTGCAGTGGGAAGGTGAACAGACAGAGGTCGTGATACATATTGGTACCAACAACATAGGTAGGAAAAGGGAGGAGGTACTAAAACAGACTACAGGGAGTTAGGAAGTTGAGAAGCAGGACCTCCTAGGTAGTAATCTTGTGATTACTGCCTGTGCCATGCGACAGTGAAAATAGGAATAGAGTGAGTTGGAGGATAAATATGTAGCTGAGGGTTTGAAGCAGGGGCAGGGATTCAGATTTCTGGATCATTGGGACCTCTTTTGGGGCAGGCGCAACCTGTACAGAAAGGATGGGTTGCACTTGAATCTGAGGGAGACCAATATTCTGGCAGGGGGGTTTGCAGACTATTGGGGAGAGTTTAAACAAGAATTGCTGGGGGCTGGGAACCAAACTGAAGAGACAGAGGAAGGGGCAGTTGGCTCACAAATAGAGAAAGCTTTGAGAGGGAGGATAGGCAGGAGATAGAGAAGGGATACGCTCAGACTGATGTGTTGAGATGTGTCTATTTTAACAGAAGCATCATGAACAAAGTGGATGAGCTTAGAGCCTGGATCAGTATGATGTTGTGGCCGTTAGAGACTAGGATGGCTCAGGAGCAGGAACGGTTACTTAGAGTGTCAGGCTTTAGATATTTCAGAAAGGACAGGGAGGGAGGCAAAAGAGATGGGGTCATGGCACTGTTGATCAGAAATAGCGTCACAGCTGCAGAAAAGGAGGAGGTCATAAAGGGATTGTTTACTGAGTCTCTGTGGGTGGAAGTTAGAAACAGAAAGGGGTCAATATTAACAGGGTTGTTGCGGTTGGAGATTTTAATTACCCAAATATTGACTGGCATCTCCCTAGTACAAGGGGTTTAGATGGGGTGGAGTTTGTTATGTGTGTTCAGCAAAGTTTCGTGACACAATATGTAGATAAGCCTACAAGAGGAGAGGCTGTACTTGATCTGGTATTGGGAAATGAACCTGGTCAGGTCTCAGTGAGAGAATTTGACATAGTGATCACAATTCTATCTCCTTTACCATAGCATTGGAAAGGGATAGGAACAGACAAGTTAGGAAAGTATTTAATTGGAGTAAGGGGAAATATGAAGCTTTCAGACAGGAACTTGGAAGCATAAATTAGAAACAGGTGTTCTCATGGAAATGTATGGCAGAAATGTGGCAAATGTTCAGGGAATATTTGCGTGGTGTACTGCATAGGTATGTTCCAATGATACAGGGAAAGGATGGTAGGGTACAGGAACCATGGTGTACAAAGGCTATTGAAAAGCTTGTCAAGAAGAAAAGAAAAGCTTATGAAAGGTTCAAAAAGCTAGGTAATGATAGAGGTGTAGAAGATTATAAAGCTAGCAGGAAGGAGCTTAAGAATGAAATTAGGGGAGTCAAGGGGAGAAGGGGTCATGAGAAGGCCTTGGCAAGCAGGATTAAGGAAAACCCCAGGGCATTCTACAAGTACGTGAAGAGCAAGAGGATAAGATGTGAGAGAATAGGACCAACCAGTGGAAAAGTGTGTATGGAACCAGAGGAGATAGCTGAGGTACTTAATGAATACTTTGCTTCAGTATTCACTACAGAAATGGATCTTGGCAATTGTATGGATGACTTCCAGCAGATTGAAAAGCTAGAGCTCATAGACATTAAGAGGATGTGCTGGAGATTTTGGAAAGCATCAAGTTGGGTAAATTACCGGGATCAGATGAGATGTACCCCAGGCTACTGTGGGAGGCGATGGAGGAGATTGCTGAGCCTCTGGCAATGATCTTTGCATCGTCAGTGTAGATGGGAGAGGTTCCAGCAAATTGGAGGGTTGCAGATGTTGTTTCCTTATTCAAGTAAGGGAGTAGAAATAGCCCAGGAAATTATAGACCAGTGAGTTTTACTTCAGTAGTTGGTAAGTTGATGGAAAATATCTTGGGAGGCAGGATTTATTATGCCTCTCAAATGTTCATATGATTAGGAATAGTCAGCATGGCTTTGTCAAAGGCAGGTCATGCTTTACGAGCCTGATTGAACTTTGAGGATGTGAGTAAACGCAGTGATGAAGGTCGAGCAGTAGATGTAGTGTATATGGATTTCAGCAAGGCATTTGATAAGGTACCCCATGCAAGGCTTATTGAGAAAGTAAGGAGACATGGGATCCAAGGGACGCTTTGTGGATCCAGAACTGGCTTGCCCATAGAAGGCAGAGAGTGGTTGTAGATGGGTCATATTCTGCATGGAGGCTGGTGACCAGTGGTGTGCCAACAGATCAGGGATCTGTTCTGGGATCCCTTCTCTTCGTGACTTTTATAACTGACCTGGATGAGGAAGTGGAGGGATGGGTTAGTAAATTTCTGATGACACAAAGGTTGGGGGTGTTGTAGATAGCATGGAGGGCTGTCAGAGGTTATCGTGGGACATCGATAGGTTGCAAAACTGGGCTGTGAAGTGTCAGATGGAGTTCAACCCAGAGAAGTGTAAGGTGGTTCATTTTGGTAGGTCAAATATGATGGCAGAATATAGTGTTAATGGTGAGACTCTTGGCAGTGTGGAGGATCAGAGGGATCAGTGCTGATATTAAACCTGATTCTGATTTTGTTCTGCTCTTTAAGTAAACTAAGCCCTATCCTCTCCCACTTGGCAGATAGCTCCCATGAGCACTGGCCTCCAAGTGTCATGGATATAAACTGGTTGCAGAAGTTGTATACTTTAGATTAGTAGTGTTCAATCAAGAAAGCTTGTCTACTGAAGTAGGAAGATGGGATATTAGATGTCAGGTGGAAGAGACAGATAGATGTTTGTGAATGTTCCCACTCCACACTTTTCTGGTCACTATCTCATCAGACACCCTCTGTCTTCAGGGCTAAGTGAGTTATGGTTCTGGTTTAGAGGGTCATTTGGATACTGTAGACACTGTATGCTTCCAGACAGGGACTAGTCTACCCTGGATTGGGTAATCACTGACTTCATAGGATCACCATATTTGTTAACTTCACCAGGTCACCTCCCGAAGCAGAGACAACGATCCCAATGACTATGTGGAACAAGATGGTGAGAAGCAGTTCTGCAGGGCTGTGGGGGAGGGGGAATTGAGTGGTGCTGGGTAAACCTGGGAGGGGGAGAGGAATGGGGTCAATGGGATTGAGGTGATTCTGGGGTTAGGGAATGGAGAAGGTTTAAGGGAGCAAAAGTTCTGGAGAAGGGAGTGGGGCTGAGCTTCAGGGAAGGTTCCCAGAGGGAATCTGGGGTGAGAGAGACGAGTGGTGTATGGAGAGGAGGGACAAAGTCATTGGGGAGTGATTCAGAGCAGGCAGGGTTTGTGGAGCGGCAGGAAGAGAAATGAGGTTCAAAATACAGGGTGGAGGGAAGGGTTAGAGATAAAGAGGAGGGCATTGGGTGTAAGGCTGGAGTTCTGGAGATGAGGTTTTGGAGGATGGTTGAAGTTGGTTCAAGGAATAGAGCTCAGGGAGGTCAGAGTTAAGGGGGTGCTTCAGAGTGGAGAGTTGCAGGAGAGGTAGAGTTGTGGAAGGGAAAGGGGCAGAGTTGAGGGGGTTGTTGGAAGATGGTTGAAGTTGTAAAGAGGGTGGACAGAGCTGGGGATGCTGCAGAGTGGAGGGTGTTGCAAGTGGTGGAGTTGTGAAGGAGAAGGAGTGGAGTACAGACTGGAGGGTGTGTGGAGGGGAGTGTTTCAGAGTGGAAGGTGTTGGGAGGGTCAGGGTTGAGCAAGTATTGTGGATGGATGTTAATCCTGCATTCCACAGACATCCTGATTGTGAAGCTACGGAAAGGCCAGGAACTCCGTCTCCGTGCTTATGCCAAGAAAGGCTTTGGAAAAGAGCATGCCAAGTGGAACCCAACGGCTGGGGTGTCCTTTGAGTACGACCCTGACAATGCCCTGCGACACACTGTCTACCCCAAGCCTGAGGAGTGGTAGGTCTCATCTGGGTGTGAGGGAGGGGGTCGGGACCCCAGGATGGCAATGGATGATGTGGTTGAGTGGGAATTTCCCATTAGATCTGGAGATAATGTTGTCCAGAAGGTTCTTTAGAAGTCAAGAATGAGGTGTCATTTTATTAGATGTTCATCAGATGCTCTCCATTTATACTGCAAACTGGTCTAAGCTGGCCATGGATAAGCAGTCTTTTCGGTGGAGATGGCCACTGGAAAAGTCCTGTCTGCATTATACTGCTGTAATGCCTCAATCTTACTGATAAAGAGACTACAGGCAGTGCCTGAGTTACTAACATCCCACTTACGGACAACTCGTATTTACGAATGGAGGGAGGAGAACGCTGTCCGCCATCTTAAGTTGGATCACGGTGCCATCTGCCATTCTAAGTCATTGCCATTAACACTGTTGAGTGTGTAACTTTGTATTTGGCTTAAATATTTCTTAGCAAGATTCACCCTGAATGCCCCCCCCCCCCGCCTTTTCCAGTCAGCACCGCCCCCATTTGTCCCATTTAACCTGTCTCAGCGTGGGTGGACTTTGGACCCGGAGCTGCACAAGACCCGCCACCTGTGGCTGCTGCTGTATTTTTAGTGCGATCGTGAACAGTAGCCAGATCAGAAATGCTGATCAAGTCAACTAGTTCCTAAAGAGAACTCTGATAGGCCAATCAGACAGTTCACTGCTGCTCAGCAATAGAACATGAAATGCGCTGTTTTCTGTTCTGTTGACGGAAAACAACACGATGGAAATTAAAGTGGAAATAAAGAAATTGGAAAGCGGTGAAATGCCATCGGTCATTGGCAAAGCTTTAGGCTAAAGTCGGTCAACAATCGGAACAACTTTAAAGGATACAGGTAAAGGATTACTAAGCCAAGCAGTGGTTTAATTATTGAAATACATGTTTCTTAAATTTTATATGCATAGAAAGGTAAAATATATACTATATACTAAGATAAACATTTGACTAACTGACATTAAATAATACCAGATTTCCCTGTTCCGACTTACGTACAAATCTGACTTAAAGACTGACTCAGGAACAGAACTTGTTCGTAACCCAGGGACTGCCTGTACAGAAATACTGAGTTACTAAAAAATAAAACATAAGCAAGAGTATAAAAGCTAAAACTACAAAGAAAAATAAATTTAAATCTTACTCCAACATCATGACCCTGGTTGAAAGAGGTTGTCCCACTGACCCCCTCCCCAACATCCCCAGGGATGAGCAGAGGGTGGGTGGGTGGTGATGGAAGAGGGAGGGAGCAGAGGTAGGGGTGAGCTAATTTCTCAATGTTTTGGTGGAACTTGCAGGCCGAAGAGTGAGTACTCAGAGCTGGATGACGAAGAGATTCAGGCACCGTACGACCCCAATGGTAAACCAGAAAGGTGAGCACTTCGTCTATCCCACACACACCTCAGCATGGCAGGACCTCTGCTGGGTGAACGTGAAAATGTGTGCATTAGTAATCATTGGGCAGTGTAGCAGATAGTGGAATATAGATCATTTGCAGTTATGGCTGGGGCAAGAGCAAATGGCCATGAATTTCAGCAAGTGTGAGGTGTTCTCTCGGATGTGAAGGGACTGTTCAAGGAATACTCTTAATAGTGCTATTGCACAAAGGCAGGATAGTCAGAAGAGGGTCAGTGGATATTGTTTACTTGGATTTTCAGAGGACCTTTTGACAAGGTGCTGCACATGAGGCTGCTTAACTTAATAAAAGTCCATGGTATAAAAAAAAGATACTAGCGTGAGTAGAAAATTGGATGCCTGGCGGGGGCAAAGATGGAAAATAAAGGCCTGTTATGGTTGGCTGCTGGTGACTAGTGGTATTCTGCAGAGATCAGTATTGGGACTGCTTCTTTTCACATTGTCATTGATTTGGTCAATGGATTTGATGGCTTTGTAGTTAGCAGATGATACAATGAGGTGGAGCAGCAGTTAGTGCTGAAGAAGCAGGGAGTCTGCTGAAAGATTAGGGGAATGAGCAAAAACGTGGCAGATGGAATACAGTCTAAGGAATTGTATGGTCATGCACTTTGATAGAAGGAGTAAAGGTATGGAGAAATTTCAGTAATCAGAGGTGCAAAGGGACTAGAGAAGCCTTGTGCAGGATTCCCTAATGCTTAACTTGCAGGTTGAGGAAGGAAAGCAAATGCAATGTTAGCATTCATTTTGAGAGGGCTAGAATATAAAAGCAAGGATGTAATGCTGAGGTTTTATAAAGCATTGGTCACTAGAATACTACAGCACAGTACAGGCCCTTCAGCCGCCAATGTTGTGCCGACCCATATATTCCTTAAAAAGTAGTATTAAACCCACACTACCCTGTAACCCTCTATTTTTCTTTCATCCATGTGCCTGTCCAAGAGGCTCTTAAATATCCCTAATGTTTTAGCCTCCACTACCATCCTTGGCAAGTCATTCCAGGCACCCACAACCCTCTGTGTAAAAGAAAACTTACCCCTGATGTCTCCCCTAAACTTCCCTCCCTTAACTTTGTACATATGCCCTCTGGTGTTTGCTATAAACAAGTACTGGTTATCGACCCTATCTATGCCTCTCATAATCATGTAGTCCTCTGTCAAGTCCCCTCTCATTCTTCTATGCTCCAAAGAGAAAAGTCCCAGCTCTGCTAACCTTGCCTCACAAGACTTGTTCTCCAATCCAGGCAACATCCTGGTATATCTCTGCACCCTCTCCATAGCTTCCACATCCTATAATGAGGTGACCAGAACTGAACAATACTCTGTGTGGTCTCACCAAAGATTTGTAGAATTGCAACATGACCTCTCTACTCTTGAAGTAAATCCCTCTATTAATGAAGCCTAGCATCCCATAGGCCTTCGACTATCCTATCAACCTGTGAAGCGACTTGAGGAATGTATGGATTTGAACCCCAAGGTCACCTAATTACAGGGAGGATATTAATAAGGTTGAAAGAGTGCAGAGAAGGTTTACAAGGATGTTGCCAGGACTTGAGAAACTGAGTTACAGAGAAAGGTTGAATAGGTAAAGACTATTCCCTGGAGCGTAGGAGAATGAGGTAGGAGATAGAGCTGTATAAACTTATGATGGGTATAGATAGAGCAAACGCAAGCAGGCTTTTTCCACTGAGGCCGGGGGGGGGGGGGGGGGGAGAAAAAACCAGAGGTCATGGGTTAAGGGTGAAGGGGGAAGTTTAAAGGGAACATTAGAGGGGTTTCCTCACACAGAGAGTGGTGGGAGTGTGGAATGAGCTGCCAGATGAAGTGAATGCGGGCTCACTTTTGACATTTAAGAAAAACTTGGACAGGGACGTGGATGAGAGGTATATGGAGGGATATGGCCCAGGTGCAGGTCAGTGGGACTAGGCAGAAAAATGGTTTGCCACAGTCAAGAAGGGCCAAAAGGCTGTAATGTTCTATGGTTCTATGGTCCCTCTGTTCATCCACACTCTTAAGTAACCAACCATTAACCTACTGTGCCAGTGATCTTTTCTCTCACTTCCCACAGCAACGGGGTATATCACATCCAGCCCTGGAGACTTATCAATCTTGATGTTTTTAAAGAAGATTCAACACTACTTCTTCCTTAAACTCCACATTGTCTAGCACACAGGCCTGTTCTATTACAACCCTACCCTGATCAAGGTACTTTTCACTTGTGAATACTGAACTAAAGTATTCATTTAGGACCTCCCCAGCCTTTTCCGTCTCCAGGCACATGTTGCCTTCTTTATCCTTTAGCGGCCCCACCTTCATTCTTGTCATCCTTCTGTTCTTCACATACGCATAGAACGCCTTGGGGTTCTTCTTAAGCTCCTTCCTGGCTACCCTACATTTCTCATGAGCCCCTCCTGCTTCTTATAACTAACAAATGCTTCCTTCTTCACCTTGAAGAGTTGCCACACGTGTTTCATCAGTGGTTCCCTTTTCCTACCTTTTTCCCTTGTCTCAGTGGGACAAACCTATCCTGAACCCAGCTCAAGTGGTCCCAAGCAATACCGACTGGGTAGCCTCCAACCTGGTGGCATGAACATTGACTTCTCTAACTTCCATTAATGCCCCTCCTCCCCTTCTTACCCCATCCCTGACATATTTAGTTGTTTGTTTTTTTACCCCCCTCTCTCTACCTGTGCTCCATCTCCATCTGGTGCTCCCCTCCCCCTTTCTTTCTCCCTAGGCCTCCCGTCCCATGATCCTTTCCCTTTTCCAGCTCTGTATCACTTTTGCCAATCACCTTTCCTGCTTTTAGCTTCATCCCACCTCCTCTGGTCTTCTCCTATCATTTCGGATTTCCCCCTCCCCCTCTCAAATCTCTTACTATCTTCCTTTCAGTTAGTCCTAACAAAGAGTCTCGGCCTGAAACGTCGACAGTGCTTCTCCCTATAGATGTTGCTTGGCCTGCTGTGTTCCACCAGCATTTTGTAGGAACATAAAGATTCTGTACCCTCAAAATTTCACCTTTAAATTACCTCCATTTCTCTATTACATCCTTCCCATAAAACAAATTGTCCCATCCACTCCTTCTAAATCCTTTCACATGTCCTCAAAGTTGGCCTTTCTCCAATCAGAAATCTCAACCCTGGGTCCGGACCTATCCTTCTCCATAATTATATTGAAACTAATGGTATTGTGATCACTGGACCCAAAGTGCTCCCAAAACATACCTCCATCACCTGACCTATCTCATTCCCTAACAGAAGATCCAACACTGCCCCTTCTCTAGTTGGTACCTCTATGTATTGCTGCAAAAAACTACCCTGCACCCATTTTACAAACTCCAGCCCTTTTACAGTATGGGCTTCCCAGTCTATGTGTGGAAACTTAAAATCTCCCACAATCACAACCTTGTGCTTACTACAAATATCTGCTATCTCCTCACAAATTTGCTCCTCCAATTCTCGCTCCCCATTAGGTGGTCTATAATACACCCCTATAAGTGTTAATACACCTTTCCCATTCCTCAGTTCCACCTAAATAGTCTCCCTAGATGAGCCCACTAATCTATCCTGCCAGAGCACTGTTGTAATATTTTCTCTGACAATGCAACACCTCCCCCTCTTGTCCCCATCCAGTTCTATCACACCTGAAGCAACAAAATCCAGGAATATTTAGTTGCCAATCACACCCCTCCTGCAACCATGTTTCACTAATAGCTACAACATCATATTTCCAGGTATCAGTCCATGCTCTAAGCTCATCCACCTTTTTTACAATGCTCCTAGCATTAAAATAAATCCATTTAAGTAATTCTCCACCTCCTTCCTCTGTTTATCTCTAACGGTGCAAACAACTTTACTATCTTTTTCTTCCTTCTCCCCTACATCTGTTCCTGCACACTTTTTCCCCTCCCCCCCCCCGTATCTAGTTTAAATCCACAGGAGCCTCGCTAGCAAACCTAACTGCAAGAATATTTGTCCCCCTCCAGTTCAAATGTAAACCATCCCGCCGGAACAGGTCCCACCTTCTCTGGAAAACTGCCCAATTATCTATAAATCCGAAGCCCTCCCTCCTGCACCATGTCTTCAGCCACGTGTTGATCTGCGCTATCTTACTATTTCTAAACCCGCCTGCACGTGGCACTGGTAGCCACGTCATTGGTCCCTACATGGATCACGACATCCGGCCGTTCACCCTCCCTCTTGAGAATACTGAGAACTCAATCAGAGATATCACGGACCCTGGCACCAGGGAGGCAACAGAGGTTCCACAGAACCTCTTATCTGTTCCGCTAACTATTGAATCCCCTGTCACTACTGCTCTCCTCTTTTCCCTCCTTCCCTTCTGAGTAGAGGGTCGTCTCAGTGCCAGAGACAGACCACTGTAACTTGTCCCTGGTAGGTCATCCCCACCAACAGTATCCAAAACAGTATACTTATTGTTGATGGGAACGGCCACAGGGGTGCTCTGCTCTTCCTGGCTATTCCCCTACCCTCTCCTGACAGGCATCCAGTTACCTGCCTCCTGAGTTTTAGGGGTGACTATCTCCCTGAAACTCCTGGCTACTTCTGCCTCACGAATGAGGCAAAGTTCATCCAACACCAGGTCCCTAACTCAGTTTGTCAGGAGCTGCAGCTGGATGCACCTTTTCCAGATGTAGTCATCAGGAACAATTGTGCTCACCCTGACTTTCCACATACTGCAAATGGAGCACTCAACTGCTGCCTCCATTACCTAATTCTAAGTTAATTAGATTAATTAAAGGAGCTTACCCAGCCTTACCTCACTTGGAGTGAAGCTCGTCTTCTGCTCGCCAAAGCCTTCCTACTGTCTCCCTCTACTCCGTCACCCGCTACTATGTCACCCACTCCATTAATCTGCTTGCATTTTAACTCTCCCGCTGCCTCACGGGCCGACTTTCACGCGCTTGTGCAGTTGTGCCCCGTTCAGCTGCCAAAGAAGAAGCCCTACTTGTAGAAGGCCTTCAGGTTTACCTTCACATTATCTGCCAAACCAACCTCATGTCTTCTTTTTGCCATCCTGATTTCCTTCTTTAGTATTTTCTCACATTCTCTATACTCTTCAAGTACCTCATTTGTTCCTTGTGCCTATACCTGCTATACACCTCTCCCTTTTTCTTAACCAGATTGCCAATATCCTTTAAAAACAAAGATTCCCTATGCCTGTTGACTTTGCCTTTAATCCTGGCAAGAACATGTAAACTCTGCACTCTCAAAATTTCACCTTTGAAGGCCTTCCACCTGCTGAACACATCCTTGCCAGAAAACAACTTATCCCAATCCACTCTTCCTAGATCCTTTCTCATTTCCACAAAATTGGCCCCTTCTCCAATTTAGAACCTCAACTTGCAGACCAGACTTGTCCATTATTAACTTGAAACTAGTGACATTATGATCACTGGACCCAAATTGTTCACCTACACATACTTCTGTCACCTGACCTGTCTGGTTCCCTAACAGGAGATCAAGTATTACATCCTCTCTTCTAAGTGCCTCTATATATTGATTTAGAAAACTTTCCTGAACACATTTGACAGACTCCAAGCCATCTAGCCCTTTCACAGTGTGGGAGTCCCAGTCAATATGTGGAAAGTTAAAATCTCCTACAATTGCAACTTTCTGTTTCTTACATTGGTCTGCTCTCTCTCTACAGATTTGCTCCTCCAATTCTCTGACTATTGGGTGGTCTATAATACAACCCTATTAGTGTGGTTACACCTTTCCCGTTCCTCAGTTCCACCCATATGGCCTTTGTAGACAAGCCCTCCAGGCTGTCCTGCCTATGCACAGCTGTGATATTTTCCCTGCCAAGTAATGCCACTCCTCCCTCTTTCATCCCTCCCCCTCTATCACAACTGAAGCAACAGAACCCTGGAACATTAAGCTGTCAGTCCTGCCCCTCCTGCAACCAAGTCTCACTAATAGCAATAATGTCATAATCTCACATGCTAATCCACACCCTAAGCTCATTTGCCTTACCTACAATACTCCTTGCATTGAAATAGATGCACTTGAGAACATTTCTATCACGAACAAACTTTTGATTCCTGTCTACATGCAGTCCCCACATGACCTTTATCCTCCTATCTGTTCTAACACTCTGGTCACCCTGCCACTGCAAATCTAGTTTAAACCCCCCCCCCCCCCCCCCAGAGCAGCTGTAGCAAACCTACCCGCAAGGATGTTGGTTCTCCTCCAGTTCAGGTGCAAACTGTCTCATCAGAACAGGTCCCACCTTCCCTGGAACGAGGTCCAATTGTCCAGAAACATGAAGCCCTCCATCCTGCAGCATCTCCTTAGCAATGTATTTAGTTGCATTATCTTCCTATTTCTAGCCTCACTAGCACATGGCACGGGTAGCAATTCTGAGATTGTAACCCTGGAGGTCCTGTCCTTCAACTTTCCTCCCAGCTCCCTTTACAGAACCTACTCCTCCTTCCTATCCACATCGTTGGTTCCTACATGGATAACGTCTGGCTGCTCACCCTCCCTTCTGAGAGTACCAAGAACTCAATCCGGGATATCACAGACCCTGGAACCAGGGAGGCAACAGATCATCTGAGATTTTCAGTCTTTCCCATAGAACCTCTTATCTGTCCCCTTAACGATCAAATCCCCTATCACTACTGCTCTCCTCTTTTCCCTCCTTCCCTTCTGAGCTGAGGGTCCAGTCTCCCAGAAACTCCTGGCTATTTCTACCTCTGCCTCACAAATGATCCAAAGTTCATCCAGCTCCAGTTCCCTAACTTCGATTTGCCTGGAGCTGCAGCTGGGGCCTCCATTACCTACTCCAAATTTAATTAAATTAGTTAAAGGAACTTACCCAGCCTTATCTCACTGGGAGCAAGCTTGTCCTCAGCCTCTGCTTGCCAAAGCCTCAATGCTCCACTCCTACCCTGAGCCACTCACATACTGGTCATTCCTCTTCAGTTACTCCTCCTTTTATTTGTCCCTGCCAATTATCTGAAGTACTCACTCCCTCTAATCAACTAATCAAAACTCTGTTTAACCCTTCAGTTGCCCTCCACACTCCTTTTAAAACACACTCACCTCAGCTCAGCTGCTTCTGAGCACTCCCCTGAGCCCCTCGCTCCTCTTCCTGTGCAATGGTCCCCGCTCCATGCTCCTTTTAAAGCACACTTACCTCAGCTCCTCAGCTGCTTCTGAGCACTCACCTCAGCTCCTCAGCTGCTGCCCAGCACTCCAGTTGAATATCAAACAAATGAACCTTCTTGACCATCCTCCCATGGAAGACCTTGTCAAATACCTTACTAAAGTCCAACATCCATTACTTTGCCTTCATCCACTTTCCTGGTAACTTCCTCGAGAAACTCATAAGATTTATTAGGCATAACGTACCATGCACAAACCTATTTTGACTATCCTTTATTGTTCCATGTCTATCCAAGTACCTGTATATCCGGTCCCTTAAAATATCTTCCAATAACTTTCCCACAACTGCTGTCAGACTCACCAGCCTATAATTTCCGGTTTCTGTGTGGAGCCTTTTATAAACAGTGGAACAACATTGGCTATCCTGTAATCCTCTGATACCTTTTCTGTTGCTAAGGATGTTTTAATTATCTCTGCTAGGGCCATGGCAATTGCTGCACTTGCCTCCCATAGGGTCCAATGTCCTACACCTTGTCCGGGCCTGGGGTTTTATCCACCCTGATTTGCTTCAGGTTTATAGACTCTGTATACACTCTGTATCCATCGTCCATGTAAATACAGATGCAAAGAATGCATTTAAGATCTCCCTATCTGTTTTGGTTCCCCACCTAGGTTATCATTCTGGTCTTCCAGTAGACCAATTTTGTCCCTAGCAATCTTTTTGCTCTTAACATATCTGTAGAATTCCTTTGGATTCTCCTTCACCTTGTCTGCTAGATCAACTTCATGCCTTCTTTTAGCCTTCCTGATTTCTTTCTTAAAGTGTTCTCTTGTATTACTTGTAATTATTTGTTCCTATTTGCATATACCTACTATACACCACATTTTTCCTCTTAGCCCCAATGTAACTTGAAAACCAAGGTTCCCTACACTTGTTACCTTTACCTTTTATTCTGACAGGCACATACTCTCAAAATTTGAAGTCCTCCCACTTTCCAAGTACACCTTTGCCAGTCTCTCCCAATCCACACTTGCCAGGTCATTTCTGATAACATCAAAATGACCTTTCCCCAATTTAGAATCTCAACCCGCGGACTAGCCCTATCTCTTTCCATACTTACGTTGAAACTAACAGCATTGTGCTCATTGGATACAAAGTGTTCCTGTACACAAACTTCTGTCACATGCCCTCTCTCTTGGATAGGTTAGGTGAGTGGGCAAATTCATGGCAGATGCAATTTAATGTGGATAAATGTGAGGTTATCCACTTTGGTTTCAAGAACAGGAGAACAGATTATTATCTGAATGGTGGCCAATTAGGAAAAGGGGAGTTGCAACGAGACTTGGGTGTCATTGTACACCAGTCATTGAAAGTGGGCATGCAGGTACAGGCAAATGGTATGTTGGCATTCATAGCAAGAGGATTTGAGTACAGGAGCAGGGAAGTTCTACTGTAGTTGTACAAGGCCTTGGTGAGACCACACCTAGAGTATAATGTGCAGTTTTGGTCCCCTTATCTGAGGAAAGACATTATTGCCATAGAGGGAGTACAAAGAAGGTTCACCAGATTGATTCCTGGGATGGCAGGACTTTCATATGAAGAAAGACTGGATCGACTAGGCTTATACTCGCTGGAATTTGGAAGATTGAGGGGGGAACTTATTGAAATGTATAAAATTCTGAAGGGATTGGACAGGCTAGATGCAGGAAGGTTGTTTCCGATGTTGGGGGAGTCCAGAATGAGGGGTCACAGTTTAAGGATAAAGGGGAAGCCTTTTAGGACTGAGATGAGGAAAAATTTCCTCACACAGAGAGTGGTGAATCTGTGGAATTCTCTGCCACAGGAAACAGTTGAGGCCAGTTCATTGGCTATATTTAAGAGGGAGTTGGATATGGCCCTTGTGGCTAAAGGGATCAGGGGGTATGGGAAAAAGCAGGTACAGGGTTCTGAGTTGGATGATCAGCCATGATCATACTGAATGGCAGAGCAGGCTCGAAGGGACGAATGGCCTACTCCTGCACCTATTTTCTATGTTTTCTATATTTCTATGTCTCATTCCCTTATAGCAGATCCAGTATCGCAATCCCTGTTGTTGGGACTTCTACATAGTCTTGAAGAATACTTTCTTGAACTCATTTAGCAAACTCTATCCCATCTGGTCCTGTTACAGTGTGGGATTCCCAGTCAATATGTGAAAAGTTAAAATCAACTATAACAACATTATGTTTCTTGGTGCAGTATGTGATCTCTTTACAGAATTGTTTCTCTAAATCTTTACAACAGTTGGGTGTTCTGTAATATTGAATTGACTTTCTTACATCCTTCACATACATGAGGAGTAAAAATCTTTATGTTACATCTCCATCTAAACGTGCAACCATAGTAATTTATAATAAATCGAACAGTCAATGTAATATAGAGTACACTCAAATCAGCGTGAGTTCTTCAGTCTGATGGCCTAGTGGAAGAAGCTGACCCGGGGCCTGTTGGTCCTGGCTTTTATGCTATGGTACTGTTTCCTGGATGGTAGCAACTGGAATAGATTGTGGTTGGGATGACTTGGGTCCCCAATGTTTCTACAGGCCCTTTTTACACACCTGTCTTTGTAAATGTCCTGAATCATGGGAAGTTCACAACTACAGATGTGCTGAGCTGTCTGCACCACTCTCTGCGGAGCCCTGCAATTGAGGGAGGTACAGTTGCCATACCAGGCAGTGATGCAGCCAGTCAGGATGCTGTGAATTGTGCCCCTATAGAAAGTTCTTGGGATTTGGGGGGGCCCATACCAAAATTCCTGAATGATCTGAGGTGAGCGAGGCACTGTTGTGCCTTCTTCACCACATAGCTGGTGTGTACAGACCATGTGAGGTCCTTGGTGATGTGGATGGCGAGGAACTTGAAGCTGTTTACCCTCTCAACCCCAGATCCATTGATGTCAATAGGGGTTAGCCCGTCTCCATTCCTCTGGTAATCCACAACCAGCTCCTTTGTTTTTGCGACATTGAGGGAGAGGTTGTTTTCTTGACACCACTGTGTCAGACAGATGACTTCTTCCCTGTAGGCCACCCGTTATTGTTTGAGATAAGGCCAATCAATGTAGTGTCATCGGCAAATTTAATTAGCATATCGGAGCTGTGTATGGTCGTGTATACAGGGAGTAAAGGAGGGGACAGTACACAGCCCTGAGGGGCTCCTGTATTGAGAGTCAGAGGGTTGGAGGTGGGGGAGCACGCTCTTACAACCTGCTGGCAATCTGACAGTAAGTCCAGGATTCAGCTGCACAAGGCAGGGTCAAGGCCAACATCTCTGAGCTTCTTGTCGAGCCTGGATGGAAGGTTGGTGTTGAATGCTGAACTGTAGTCCAAGAACAGCATTCTCACATAAGTATCCTCCTCCAGATGTGTAAGGATGGTGTGTAGAGCAGTGGCTATTGCATCATCTGTTGATTGGTTGTGTCAGTAGGTGAATTATAGGGGGTCCAGTTTGGTGGTAGCAAGCTACAGATATAATCTTTGACCAGGCTCTCAAAGCATTTGCTTATTATTGAGGTGAGTGCGACAGGACGCCAGTTGTTGAGGCATGTTACCTTGGTCTTTTTTGGTACAGAGACAATGATGGATAATTTGAAGCAGGAGGGCACTCTACACTGGGAGAGGGAGAGATTAGAAATATCAGTAAACACACCTGCTTGTCTTACCCTTGTCCTATTAATGCCTTTCTTATTTCTCAGTTCCACCCATAACACGTCACTAGTTGAGTTCTTCAGTCCTGATGGAGCACTGTGATGACATTTTCCCTGAGTAGCAACACCACCCCTCATCCTTTAAACCCTCCTGCTTTGTCAAGTCTAAACCAACAGAACTCCAGAATATTGAGCTGCCAGGCCTGCCCCTCCTGAAACCATGTCTCACTAATGGCTACAACGCTGTGATTCCAGGTGTTGTTTCATGCCAGGAGCTCATCCACCTTTCCTACGATACTTCCTGCATTGAAATATCTGCAGCTCAGGACACTAGTCACACCATGCTCAACCTTTTGATTCCTGACTTTGTCTGAGGTCTTACCAACATTTGTCTCCACAATCTCTCCACCAACTGTTCTGGCACTTTGGCTCCTATCCTAGTTTAAACCGCACCGTGATGCATTAACAAACCTTCCCACTAGAATATTAGTCCCCCTTCAGTTCAGGTGCAAACTGTCCCTTCTACAGGTCACACCTTCACTGGAAGTAAGCCCAATGATCCAAAAATCTTATGCCCTTCCCCCTACACCAACTGCTTAGCCACATATTGTATAATTTCCTAGTTCTGGGTTCACAGTCATGGAGGTCTTGCCCTTTAACTTCACACCTAACCCCCTGAACTCCCTATGTAGAACTCATCACTTATCCTACATGGGCCATGGCCTCTGGCTGTTCACCTCCCCACTTAAGAATGTTGAGGACTTGATCTGAAATATCCCAGACCCTGGCCCTTGGGAGGCAACAAACCATCCAGGAATCTTGTTCTTGCCCACAGAACCTCTTGTCCATTCCCCTAACCAATGAATGCTCTACCACCACAGTATGTCTCTTTTCCCCCTCTTCCCTTCTGAGTCACAGACTCAGTGCCAGAGACCCGACTACTGATTTCCCTCTGTTAGGTCAACCTAAATTCCACCCTCCCATGCACGCAGATACTTGCAGGAATAAGTACGGTCTGACTGAAGTTTTATATAGCTGCAGCAGGACTTTTTACTCCTATGTTTAACACTCCTCCCAATGTAAGGTAAGCATGCCATATATTGTCCACTTTAAGGCATGCTTACCTTACCACCTTGTCCACGTGTAGCCACTTTCAGTCAACTTAGTGGTGGGTGGTGGAGAGCCAGGAATGTGGTGATTGGATGGGGGACCAGTGAAGAGGGTTCTGAACCCTTGTGTTTGCAGCAGCTTGTAACTGCAGTGATTGATGGGCCAACTGTTTGGGTTTTTGTTCCTGTCAGATTTTTCTTCAATGTGGAATCTTCTGGAGCACTGCGACCAGAAACCATCGTGTTGTCTGCCCTCTCCGGCCTGAAGAAGAAGCTGAGTGACCTGCAGACGATGCTGAGCCATGAGATCCAGAGTGATGTACTTACCATCAATTAGCTAACCTAGGACAGTCCCCACAACCCCGCCGTAAGCAGCAACATCCAGACTCGTTCCCCTCGGGACTTTGTTCATTTTCAAACATCAATAAAACTGAACTTTTGTTACTAATGCTGTTTTCAAGTGACTTTGGGATCTCTTGATGGCAAGCAGACAGAGTTGGGACTCTGGGACACAGCTGGAGGAATTTAGTACCAGAAGGAATCTATAGTTGATGGTGCAGGGATGAACGTCACAACCTACAGACCATTCACAATCACACACAAAAATGCTGCATGAACTCAGCAAGTCAGGCAGCATTTATGGAGGGAAATGAACAGGTGATGTTTCAGGCTGAGATCCTTCAACAGGACTGGAAAGTCAAGGGCAGAAGTCAGAATTAAAGTCTGAAGGTTGGGGGGGGTTGTGTGTGTCAAGGAGGAGTATGAGATGGTAGGTGAATCCAGATGAGGGGGAAAAAGGGAATAATGTGAAGCTGGGAGGTGAAGGTAGGGAATGCAAAGGGCCAAGGACAAAATAATATTCTAGAATACAAGAGCAGGGATGTGATGCTGAGTATAAGGCACTGGTATAAGGCCTCGCCTTGAATATTGTGAACAATTTTAGGCTCCTCATCAAAGGAAAGATGTGCTGGCTTTAGAGAGGATTCAGAGGAGGTTCACAAAGATGAATCTGGGAATGAAAGTGTTATGCGAGGAATGTTTGATAGCTCTGGGTCTGTACTTGTTGGAATTTAGAAGAATGGGGGGGGATCTCATTGAAACCTTTTGAATGTGGAAAGGATGTTTCCCATGATGGGGGAGGCAAGAGGGCACAGCCTCAGGATAGAGGGCATCCATTTAAAGATGAATTTGTGGAATTTGTTACCACAGGCAGCTGTGGAGGCCAGGTTGCTGGGTGTATTTGAGCAGATCTTGATAGGTTCTTGATTGGACATGGCATCAAAGTTTATAGTCAGAAGGCCAGGGAGTGGGTTGAGGAGGGGAAGAAAGGATCAGTAATGATTGAATGATGGAGCAGACTAAATGGGCCAAATGGCCTGTTTCTGCTCCTGTGTCCTATAGTCTAATATGATAGGTGACAATGTTAGATTATGGAATGAAGAGAAGGTGGGGAACTAGAAGGAGGAAGACAGAGGAGGGGCAGATCTTGAGGGCAGTTGAGGGATAGAGAAAGAGTAAATGGGCCTCAGAGATTAGGGAAAATTGAGACGGGAGGTAAACAAAGGACAATGTTTAGCACATTGTTTTAGTACTGGACATGCCATCATGTCGAGTACAAAAACAAAATATCTGTTGCTCATCTAATGTACATCTAGATTCAATGTGGCAGTGGAGGAGGCCATGGACATAATCAGTGTGGGAATAGGACATATAATTATAACCATATAACAATTACAGCATGGGAACAGGCCATCTCGGCCCTTCTGCTGAATGCTTACTCTCACCTAATCCCACTGGCCCACACTCAGCCCATAACCCTCCATTTCTTTCCTGTCTATATACCTATCCAATTTTACTTTAAATGACTATACTGAACCTGCCTCTACCACTTCAACTGGAAGCTCGTTCCACACAGCTACCACTCTCTGAGTAAAGAAATTCCCCCTCGTGTTATGTTACCCTTAAACTTTTGCTCCCTAACTCTCAACTCATGTCCTCTTGTTTGAATCTCCCCTACTCTCAATGGAAAAAGCCTATCCACGTCAACTCTATCTATCCCCCTCATAATTTTAAATACCTCTATCAAGTCCCCCTTCAACCTTCTACGCTCCAAAGAATAAAGAACTAACTTGTTCAACCTTTCCCTGTAACTTAGGTGCTGAAACCCAGATAACATTCTAGTAAATCTTCTCTGTACTCTTTTGTTGACATCTTTCCTATAATTCAGTGACCAGAACTGTACACAATACTCCAAATTTGGCCTTACCAATGCCTTGTACAATTTTAACATTACATCCCAACTCCTATACTCATTGCTCTGATTTATAAAGGCCAGCATACCAAAAGCTTTCTTCACCACATGAGATTCCACCTTCAGGGAACTATGCACCATTATTCCTAGACCACTCTGTTCTGCATTTTTCAATGCCCTACCATTTACGATGTATGCCCTATTTAGATTGTTCCTACCAAAATGTAGTACCTCACACTTACCAGCATTAAACTCCATCTGCCATCGTTCAGCCCACTCATAACTGCCTAAATCTCTGCAAGCTTTGGAAACCTACTTCATTATCCACAACGCCACCTATCTTAGTATCATCTGCATACTTACTAATCCAATTTACCACCCCATCATCCAGATCATTAATGTATATGACAAACAACATTGGACCCAGTACAGATCCCTGAAGCACACCACTAGTCACCAGCCTCCAACCTGACAAACAGTTATCCACTACTACTCTCTGATATCTCCCATCCAGCCACTGTTAAATCCATTCTACTACAATATTAATACCTAACAAAGTCCATATAGAAAACATCCACTGCTTTACCCTTGTTAACTTTCCTCGTAACCTCTTCAAAAAATTCACTAAGATTTGTCAAACATGACCTTACACGCACAAATCCATGTTGACTGTTCCAAATCAGACCCTGTCTATCCAAATAATTATATATACCATCTCTAAGAATACTTTCCATTAATTTACCCACCACTGACATCAAACTGACAGGCCTATAATTGCTAGGTTTACTCTCAGAACCCTTTTTAAACAATGGAACCGCATGAGCAATACGCCAATCCTCCAGCACCATCCCCATTTCTAATGACATTTGAAATATTTCTGTCAGAGCCCCTGCTATTTCTACACTAACTTCCCTCAAGGTCCTAGGGAATATCCTGTGAGGACCCGGAGATTTATCCACTTTTATATTCCTTAAAAGCGCCAGTACTTCCTCCTCTTTAATCGTCATAGTTTCCATAACTTCCCTACTTGTTTCCCTTACCTTACACAATTCAATATCCTTCTTATTAGTGAATTCTTCGGTATTAACAATTAGAATGGTTGGCCCTGGGAGATTCAGAATTCTGAATCAGTTTTAATATCAATGGCAAATGAAATTTGTTGAAACGTGGTAGCAGTACATTGCAATGAAGGAAACTATAAATTACAATAAATATATTTTTTTTAAGTTCAAAAAAGAGAAAATAATAGTGAGGTAGTATTCATGGGTTCATTGTCCTCAGAAATCTGATGGCAGAGGGAAAGGAGCTGTCCTGAAACTTTAAGCCTTCTGTACCTCCTCTTTGATGAGAACATTGCCTCTGCTGGGTGAGTCCTTAATGATAGAAACTGGCTTTATGAGGCATTACCCTTTTGAATGTATCCTTGATTCTGGTGCAACTAGTTACCATGATGAAGCAATGAAGCAAGTTTACAAGTCTCTGCAGCTTTTTCCACTCTTGTGCAGTGGCTCCTCTATACCAGATAGTGATGCAACCACTTTTCAAGAAATGAGGGAGAGAGAGAACGGGGAATTATAGACCGGTTAGCCTGACATCAGTGGTGGGAAAGATGCTGGAGTCAATTATGAAAGAGGAAATTACAACATATTTGGATAGCAGTAGAAGGATCAGTCCGAGTCAGCATGGATTTACGAAGGGAAAATCGTGCTTGACTAATCTTCTGGAGTTTTTTGAGGATGTAACTATGAAAATGGACTAGGGAGAGCCAGTGGATGTAGTGTACCTGGACTATCAGAAAGCTTTTGATAAAGTCCCACATAGGAGATTAGTGGGCAAAATTTGGGCACATGTTATGGAGGCAGAGTACTGACATGGATTGAAAATTGGCTGGCTGACAGGAAACAAAGAATAGTGATTAACGGGTCCCTTTCAGAAAGGCAGGCTGTGACCAGTGGGGTACCACAAGGTTCGATGCTGGGACCACAGCTGTTTACAATATACTTTAATGATTTAGATGAAGGGATTAAAAGTAACATTAGCAAATTTGCCGATGATACAAAGCTGGGTGGCAGTGTGAAATGTCAGGAGGGTGTTATGAGAATGCAGGGTGACTTGGACGGGCTAGGTGCAGATGCAGTTTAATGTGGATAAATGTGAGGTTATCCACTTTGGTGGCAAGAACAGGAAGGCAGATTACTATCTAAATGGAGTCAAGTTAGGAAAAGGGGAAGTACAACGAGATCTAGGTGTTCTTGTACATCATTCAATGAAAGCAAGCATGCAGGTACAGCAGGCAGTGAAGAAAGCTAATGGCATGCTGGCCTTTATAACAAGAGGAATTAAGTATAGCAGTAAAGAGGTTCTTCTGCAGCTGTACAGGGCCCTGGTGAGACCCCACTGATTGTGTGCAGTTTTGGTCTCCAAATTTGAGGAAGGACATTCTTGCTATTGAGGGAGTGCAGCGTAGGTTCACAAGGTTAATTCCCAGAATGGTGGGACTGCCGTATGTTGAAAGATTGGAGCGACTGGGTGGGCTTGTATACACTGGAATTTAGAAGGATGAGAGGGGATCTGATTGAAACATAAAAGATTATTAAAGGATTGGACACGCTGGAGGCAGGAAGCATGTTCCTGCTGATGGATGAGTCCAGAACTAGAGGCCACAGTTTAAGAATAAGGGATAGGCCATTTAGAACAGAGATGCGGAAAAACTTTTTTACCCAGAGAGTGGTGGATATGTGGAATGCTCTGCCCCAGAAGGCAGTGGAGGCCAAGTCTCTGGATGCTTTCAAGAGAGAGTTAGATAGAGCTCTTATAGATAGCGGGGTCAAGGGATATGGGGAGAAGGCCGGAACGGGGTACTGATTGTGTATGATCAGCCATGATCATAGTGAATGGCGGTGCTGGCTAGAAGGGCCAAATGGCCTATTCCTGCACCTATTGTCTATTGTCAGTTAAAATGTTACATATGTAGAAATTTAGGAGAGCCTTTGGTGATGTTCCAAGTCTCACATTACTAAAATACTGTATATTGTGGTTAACTGGGGTACATCAAGACCAGTACATCTTGGCCCAATTAAGTGCCTGCCCCAATTTCCTGTAAATAGTTTAAAATGACAAATTACCATTTAACTGAATAACAAATTATGTATTGAAATGAAATTCAGGACAAATTAGAATATTACCAATACTATTACGGTACTGTAAAGCTATCAGTTACTAATAGTTTTTGATGGAAATCATCCGATGTACACTATTGCATACTTTTGATTGATTGTAAAATTAGCTAAATTAACAAAATTAGCACAGCAACCTAGTGCAGATAATGGACTGCCTTCATACAACCTTCCAATGACTGCATCCTCAAAATCTTCATTTTCATTGAACATTGAAGATGATTGTTGTATTCTTTGTACTGTAGTTCCTAATTTTTGAAGTAGGAAAATCATTACATTTTCATCCCTGACCATTTCTGGCATCTCCAACCATCAATGCTTGAAACTGCAGAGAACAAAATGGTTCTGAATTGTCTTTCATCTCATTTCTCATCAATTATCATCAACAAAAATCATTGCTTTTTGAACACTAATATACACAACTGATGCTATTTAGAAACTTCTCTCTAAGTACGGTGTAGTGTCTATAACAGCTACAAAATAGCACATGACTAGTTAGAAAGTCTTCAACAACAGATTCCTGCCCCAGTGAAGTGACATGGTGTCCCAGAAGAGGGGATCAGATTATTTTCTTGATTAGTTTTTGTTCTTTAAGAGTTGTCCCAGATAAGCAACTGCCTTGATTAACTGATGGCCTAATTAATAGTAATGTACTCCACTGTATAGCCGCTGCCATCGCTTCTTTGTATTTTCATCAATATGTTGGGCCCAGAAAAGATTTTAAGGGATATTAACACCTAGGAACTTGAACCTGCTTACCCTTTCCACTGCTGATCCCTCAGTGAGGAACTGACTTGCCCTTCCTGAAGTTCACAATCAAATCCTTGGTCTTACTGACATTGAGTGAAAAGTTATTGTTGCAACACTACCGGCTGATCTTTCTCACTTCTGTACTACTCCTTGTCACCATCTGAAATTCTGTCAACAGCAGCAAATTTATAGATGTCATTTCAGCTGTGCGTAGTCGCACAACCTTGTGTGTAGAGAGAGTAGATCAGTGGGCTAAACACACATCCTTGAGGTGTGCCAGTATTTTATAATTGTTGGATACAGTCGTGTTAACCCTAACCTTTGGGAATTCAATTGCTTCCGCTCAAGATGGTGCCAAGCCTTGATGTCATTTGAGGTCACGTTTCAGTTTGACTTGTTTTTAAGTTTGTAAGGATGGTTTTGAGAGCAGCGTGGGAAATTAGGAGACAGGTTATGGTTTAGGGACAGGGATAAGGGGAATTAGGGGTCAGAGGCAGTAAATGAAGAATCCAAGGGCAGGATCCAATGTCAAGGTCAGAACACTCCACCCTAAAAGGCCAGTGGATAGATATTAGTTTGGCAGACACCAAGGATGAAAGCCATCGAGGTTGGGGAGCCCCATCGATGAAGGCTGGTGGCACTCCCTCTCCCACTTTGACAAGTCTTGATATCAGAGATCCATTCAGCAGGAGACACAAGGTCTGTTGGCCCTCCAGATTGGCAAGTTCTGGGCTCGGAGGTCCATGTGAGTCAGGAGTTTGAGGTCCAGAGACTGGTGAGTCTTGCAGTCAATTCAGAAGGTTGAGGACCAAAGTCAGCATGTTCAGAATTCGAAGGCCTAATTCCTGTGAGTATGCTTGGAAATGGATATTGGAGGCCTAAAGGTGACTTGTCCTGTCTGTGTGTCTGAGTGGATGAATGGGTGAGAGTGAGGAAATGGGCTTGTTTTGTTGCTGTTGTGTTGTTACTTGGGGCTCTGCTGAGCATTATGGGCATGCTATGTTTGCATCAGACTCTGTGGCAACAAGAATAGAATGATTATGCACATTAATACGAGGCTGAGAGCATGGTGCAGGAAGGAAGGGTTCAGGTTTTTGGATAATTGGTCTTTGTTCCAGGGACATTGGGATCTGTTTCGAAGGGACGGTCTACATCTGAACCGGAGGGGTACTAACATTCTTGCAGGAGTGTTTGCCAGTGCTGCTCGGGGGGGGTTTAAACTAGATGTGCAGGGGGCAGGGATCCAAATCCAGAGGGTTGGTCAGAAGGAGCATGGGGTTAAATGTGTAGAAGGTTTGGGTGATCTTGAGAAGGTCATCAAAATTCAGGGTGCAATTAGCCCGATGGAAGTTCAAGGAGCTGGGTTAGGTACAGTAGACAGTGTTTTAAGCAAAGAGAGGAGGAATGGGCTAAGAATTCTATACTTGAATGCGCGTAGTGTCAGAAATAAGACAGATGAGCTTGAAGCTCAGATGAAAATGGGGAACTACGATATTGTTGGGATAACGGAGACATGGCTGCAAGGGGATCAGGCCTGGGAATTGAGTGTACCAGGGTATACGTGCTATCGTAGAGACAGAAATATGGGAAGAGGGGGTGGGGTGGCCCTGTTGGTGAGGAATGAGATTCAGTCCTTAGCAAGAGGTGACTTGGGAACAGGGGAAGTAGAGTCTGTGTGGATTGAGCTGAGGAACAGTAAGGGTAAAAAGACCCTAATGGGTGTTGTGTACAGGCCCCCAAACAGTAGTGTGGATATTGGGTACAAGTTGATTGGGGAGTTAACATTGGCATGTGCTAAAGGTAATGTAGTCGTTATGGGAGATTTCAACATGCAGGTGAACTGGGAGAATCAGGTAGGTGCTGGACCCCAGGATAGGGAGTTTGTGGAGTGTCTAAGAGATGTATTTTTGGAACAGCTTGTGCTTGAGCCAACCAGGAACGAGGCTATTTTGGACTTGGTGATGTGTAATGAACAGGAATTGATAAGTGATCTTGAAGTAAAGGAGCCATTAGGAAGTAGTGATCATAACATGATAAGTTTTTATCTACAATTTGAGAGGGATAAGGGCAGATCAGAGGTGTCAGTGTTGCAATTAAATAAAGGAGACTACGGAGCCATGAGGGAAGAGCTGGCCAAAGTTAAATGGGCGGATGCCCTGGCAGGTAAGACAGTGGATCAGCAGTGGCAGATATTCTTGGGCATAATACAAAAGATGCAAAAGCAGTTCATTCCAATGAGAAGGAAGGATTCAAAGAGGGGGAAGGGGCCACAGTGGTTGACAAAGGAAGTCAGAGATTGTATAGCATTAAAGAAAAAGAAGTATGACAGGGCTAAGATGAGTGGGAATACAGATGATTGGGAAAGTTTTAAGGAGCAGCTGATCTTAACTAAAAAAGCAATACGGAGAGAAAAAATCAGGTATGAGCTCAGTCTAGCCAGGAATATAAAAGGGGATAGCAAAAGCTTTTTTAGCTATGTGAAGAGAAAGAAGATAGTTAAGAACAATGTTGGCCCCTTGAAGAATGAATTGGGAGAAATTGTTATGGGAAACAGGGAAATGGCAACAGAATTTAATGCGTACTTTAGATCTGTCTTCACCAGGGAGGACACAAGCAATCTCCCAGATGTATGGATGGGCCAGGGTCATAAGATATCAGAGGAATTGAGACAGATTGACATTAGGAAAGAAACTGTGATGAGTAGACTGGTAGGACTGAAAGCTAATAAATCCCCGGGTCCAGATGGTCTGCATCCGAGGGTTCTAAAAGAGGTGGCTCAGGAAATTGCGGATGCATTGGTAATCATTTTCCAATGTTCCTTAGATTCAGGATCAGTTCCTGAAGGTTGGAGAGTGGCTAATGTTATCCCACTTTTCAAGAAGGGAGGGAAGGAGAAAACGGAGAACTATCGCCCTGTTAGCCTAACGTCAGTCGTGGGGAAGATGCTTGAGTCCATTATTAAGGACGAAATAGTGGCACATCTAGATGGCAGAAATAGGATTAGGCCGAGCCAGCATGGATTTACCAAGGGCAAATCATGCTTGACTAATCTGTTGGAGTTTTTTGAGGGTGTAACAAGGATGTTAGACGAGGGTAAGCCAGTGGATGTTGTATACCTAGATTTTCAGAAGGCATTCGATAAGGTGCCACATAGGAGATTGGTGAGTAAAATCAGAGCTCATGGCATTGGGGGCAGGGTTTCAACATGGATAGAAAACTGGTTGGCAGATAGAAGCAAAGGGTAGCAGTGAATGGGTGTTTCTCGGACTGGCTGGAGGTGACTAGTGGGGTACCACAGGGCTCTGTATTGGGACCACAGCTCTTTACGATTTATGTCAATGATTTAGATGAGGGCATTGAAAACTATATCAGCAAGTTTGCTGACGATACTAAACTGGGTGGCAGTGTGACATGCGAAGAGGGTGTTAGGAGAATACAGGGAGACTTGGATAGGCTGGGTGAGTGGGCAGATACTTGGCAGATGTCATTCAATGTGAATAAATGTGAAGTTATCCACTTTGGAAGCAGGAACAAGAGGGCAGAGTATTGTCTGAACGATGTAGAGTTAGGTAAGGGAGAAATGCAAAGAGACCTAGGAGTCCTAGTTCACCAGTCAATGAAGGTGAATGAGCAAGTGCAACAGGCAGTGAAGAGGACAAATGGAATGTTGGCCTTTGTTACAAGGGGAATTGAGTACAAGAGCAAGGATGTCCTTTTGCATTTGTACAGGGCCCTGGTGAGACCACACCTGGAATATTGTGTACAGTTTTGGTCTCCAGGTTTAAGGAAGGACATTCTGGCAATTGAGGAAGTGCAGCGTAGATTCACTAGGTTGATTCCTGGGATGGCAGGGCTGTCTTACGCAGAGAGATTGGAGAGATTGGGCTTGTACACGCTGGAATTGAGGAGATTGAGAGGGGATCTGATTGAAACGTTTAAGATAATTAAAGGATTTGATAGGATTGAGGCAGGAAATATGTTCCAGATGTTGGGAGAGTCCAGTACCAGAGGGCATGGATTGAGAATAAGAGGTCAGTTATTTAAAACAGAGTTGAGGAAGAGCTTCTTCTCCCAGAGAGTTGTGCAGGTGTGGAATGCACTACCTCGGAAGACGGTGGAGGCCAATTCTCTGGATGCTTTCAAGAAGGAGCTAGATAGATATCTGATGGATAGGGGAATCAAGGCATATGGGGACAAGGCAGGGACAGGGTATTGATAGTGAATGATCAGCCATGATCTCAGAATGGCGGTGCAGACTCGAGGTGCCGAATGGTCTACTTCTGCACCTATTGTCTATTGTCTATTGTCTGCAGCTTGCCACCAGCTCATCCTTGGGTGTGTTGATTGTTAACACAAACAATACATTTCATTGTATGTTTCTATTTACTTATGATAAATTAATGAATTTGAATTTGCCTTGGAGTTAATATATGAAATTTTGTGAAGTTTTGGCATTTCATTTCAATGGTTTTCTATGTTCATCAGCAGTAAATGTCATTGCATAGTTGGTCACCTCATTAACCAGGACCAGGTATCTGTCATTCCTACCATGTGTTGACAGAGCTGCTTCATCCTTCTGCTACAAACCTAGGGGTGGCAGCATCATGTCGTGGGGTTGCTTTGCTGCAGGAGAGACTGGTGCACTTCATAAAATAGTTGGCATCACGAGGAAGGAAAATTATGTGGTTATTATGAAGCAACATCTCAAGACATCAGCCAGGAAGTTAAAGCTTGGTCTCAAATGGGTCTTCCAAATGGACAATGACCCCAAGCATACCTCCAAAGTTGTGGCAAAATTGCTTAAGGACAACAAAGTCAAGGTATTTGAGTGGTCATCACAAAGCCCTGACCTCAATCCAATAGAAAATTTGTGGGCAGAACTGAAAAAGTGTGTGCAAGCAAGGAGGCCTACAAACCTGACTCAGTTACACCAGTTCTGCCTGAAGGAACCAGCAACTTATTGTGAGAAGCCTACGCCCCAACAAGTCACCCCAATCACAACCTGCACTCCCAACACCAGTCATAACACTTACATACCCAATATATCACAACCTTGACCCAGTCCTCAGCAACCCCAAAAATGTGACCCCATAAACTGACTTTGACACCACCCCACAATGCTCCCTTTGAGTGTAAAAGGGGGGGAAAAACTAAATATATCAGGGATGGGGTAAGAAGGGGAGGAGGGGCACTAACGGAAGTTAGAGGTCAATGTTCATGCCATCAGGTTGGAGGCTACCCAGCCGGTATATAAGGTGTTGTTCCTCCAACCTGAGTTTGGATTCATCTTGACAGTAGAGGAGGCCATGGATAGACATATCAGAATAGGAATGGGATGTGGAATTAAAATGTGTGGCCACTGGGAGATCCTGCTTTCTCTGGCGGACCGAGCGTAGGTGTTCAGCGAAACGGTCTCCCAGTCTGCGTCAGGTCTCACCAATATATAAAAGGCCACACCAGGAGCACCTGACGCAGTATACCACACCAGCCGACTCACGGGTGAAGTGTCGCCTCACCTGGAAGGGGCCCTGAATGGTGGTGAGGGAGGAAGTGTAAGGGCAGGTGTAGCACTTGTTCCACTTACAAGGATAAGTGCCAGGAGGGAGATTGGTGGGAAGGGATGGGGGGGGGGGGGATGAGTAGTCAAGGGAGTCGCGTAGGGAGCGATCCCTGCGGAAAGCAGAAAGGGGGGAGGGAAAGATGTGCTTTGTAGTGGGATCCCGTTGGAGGTGGCGGAAGTTACGGAGAATTATACGTTGGACCGGGAGGCTGGTGGGGTGGTAGGTGAGGACCTATCCCAAGTGGGACGGTGGGTGGATGGGGTGAGGGCAGATGTGCAGGAAATGGGAGAGATGTGTTTGAGAACAGAGTTGATGGTGGAAGAAGGGAAGCCCCTTTGTTTAAAAAAGGAAGACATCTCCTTCGTCCTGAAAGCAGATGCGGTGGAGACGGAGGAATTGTGAGAAGGGGATAGCATTTTTGCAAGAGACAGGGTGGGAAGAGGAATAGTCCAGGCAGCTGTGAGAGTCTGTAGGCTTATAGTAGATATCAGTAGATAAGCCATCTCCAGAGATGGAGACAGAAAGATCAAGAAAGGGGAGGGAGGTGTCGGAAATGGACCAGGTAAATTTGAGGGCAGGGTGAAAGTTGGAGGCAAAGTTAATGAAGTCAACGAGTTCAGCATGCGTGCAGGAGGCAGCGCCAATGCAGTCGTCGATGTAGCAAAGGAAAAGCAAAGTCTATACCTGTATAGACTCGGAACATGGACTGTTCTACAAAGCCAACAAAAAGGCAGGCACAACTGGGACCCATGCGGGTGCCCATGGTTACACCCTTGGTTTGGAGGAAGTGGGAGGAGCCAAAGGAGAAATTGAGAGTAAGAACTAATTCCGCTAGATGGAGGAGAGTGGTGGTAGAGGGGAATTGGC